>NC_081138.1:18998885-19213885 GCF_958295425.1 Solea solea | reverse complement strand
CACTCTTCTTCTTCCATTTTAGCTAATCAAACCAATGTACATTTCTATCTGTTATTATTTAAATATTCCACAGTTAAACTGCTTCCTAACTGTGCTCCTTAATCTTTCCCGTTTCACCAGTCACATTTTTCAGCAGGCAGTGATGAGGGCGAGCACAGCCATGCAGCTACATATGAAGCAAACTGATAACGATGGGAGCAGTGGATCTCCTGGTGTGAAGACACAGCATGTGGTGGCCATGAATAAAACCACAGGCTGGATTTTTTTTTTCCAGCGGCACAGTGCACACACTGCAACGCCCAGCATGGACAGACATTCAAAGACAGGAACAAGAAACTCCTTTAGTCCAACATATCAGATGGAGGGACAAGGGAAAAAGAGCCTTAACTCACTCAGCAGGGCTCTGGTTCAAAGGCAGATTTCTATCTTCAAGGCTTAGCGATAAAGAACTGTATTTCTAGTTTCGAAAGTTGAAAATGAACATGATGTTCTATTCACAGATTGAGGATATAAAATTTAATTTGACTGAGGGGGGAAGCGATGACGGGAGTACACTGCAGGACAGAGCAGGAGATCTCATACACCTGGTTTAATTTAATTTAATTTTGGCAACTTGAGATAGGGTGAGACAAATTGACAGACAAGTGCAAAGGTTCCTGGTGCAATTGCCTGACACTACAGGCTCTTCTTCAGATTTTTAGTGAAGCCTATTCCACAGTGTCTGGAGTGGGTTTACACAGAAAAGGCAGAATACATTCTGTATATTCAAAGTCATTGACAAGGTATGATCTTGTATCTTGTCATACCTCTTGTTTGGACAATGGCCTGAAGCAGGTTTGGTAGCGGCTCAGCTCCACATTCAGACGGTGAACTGTCAGTTTGAGGGCATCATTTTCATCCACCAGCTCCTGAGCATGTTGCCTCAAATTCTGCATCTCTGCCTGGCTGCCTGCAAGCACCGTGCATTAAAAGCCAAGAATATTTTTCAGACATTATAGAATTCTCTAATTGTGAGCAGTTCACGGGCCATGGGAAAAACAAGCACTGTGCACTACATAATAATAATATTAATAGAAGAATAATGAGACTACTACAGTGTACTGTACTCCAACATGTTTCCATACTGCTTTCTCCTGCCCACCAGGAGGTCATAGTTATAAACCTCCAAGCCAACCTGCTAGAGATTTAGACTGTCAATGTTCTCTCAACTTTTGAACTCTTTTTGATTTTCCACACTTCACGGTTTCTTTTCATTGCTCTTCATCTCATCATGCTAAGGAAAGGTTGAGGAGATAAAGGATCAGAGGCATCTGAACCATCTCCAGCTCACATGCATGCATCTATCTGCTGCGGCTCACTGCTTCATTTCCTCTCTATTTTTCTCCTTCCCTTTCATCCCTTTTCCTCTGTTACGCTTTCCTCCACTCTGTCACTTCTCTCTCTCTGTTTGTGTGTCTCCAGTGGGTTCCTTCACTCTACCTGCAGATGACCTCGGGGTTGAAAAAGCTTGGCTCTGACTGATCTCCCGTTCTAGGCGCTGCAGTCTCTCCTCCAATAGCTTTTGTTCCTCTGCCATTCTAGTTTTCTTTGGCAGCACCACCTCCCTCTGCACCTCACTGTGCATGTTGGGCTTTGGAGACAGCTGGGTGGGGTGTTTTTGGTTTTTTGCTTGACTGGTGACGTCTGTGGTTAGGATGGCTGGCACAGCTGAAATATTAAAGTTAAACACAGTCAATTTATATATTCTAAATTGAAGGATTCATTTGGCAGTTACACAAAAAAAGCTCATTTTTGGAACTGCTATATTAAATAAAGCATCAACAATTTTACACAGACACAGAAATCACATGGCAGAAACCAAAAAACAATGATTGCAATCACAAGAGTAGAACGGAATGGGAGAGTTTAAAAGAATGTGAAAAAGATGAAAGACAATACATTCAATCTTGTGGAGACTATAGCAGTTTTGAGTGGGGCTGAACAATTGAGCTTTTTCAAATGGTTATTGGTCAGTATTATACAGTATATAGCCGTGTCTTGGTGACCACTCAAATCTGTTTTTTGCCATTCACCCATTCGCTCACACATTCATACAGCACATCAATGTGTAGCGCTATCATACCCACGCATAACACTACCAGCACAGCCGTCAGGAGCAATTTAGGTTTATGTGTCTTGCCCAGGGATACGTCAGTGTGTAGACTAGAGTAGCCAGGGATTGAACACACAAATATGATCCGATCTACCAATGATCCATGGCTGCCCCCTCAACTCAAAATTGCAATATGAAAATAACAAACAACACCTGACCCAGGGTTTGGAATGTATGTCAATGAAAGATCCTGAAATGTGACTACTTCCTCGCTGCATTTGAATAAAGAGGAGTTATGATTTTTGATAGAATCTTATCTGGCAATGCTACATCATGTTTAAAGTCTATTGTGCATTGAGTGTTGAAGTGAAACTTAATTCATTCATTGTCTACTGCTTTATTCTCCACTCACTGGAGCCAATCCTTGCTGACATGACAGTGAGCAAATAAAGAGAAAGGGCAGAGCAATGTTTAGTGTGTAATGGTGTAACCCAACAACAGTCGTATGAGGGTGAAAATTAATCATAGATAATATCTGTATAGGATATTTCTACATCTAAAAGGATGCCTTGCTTCTTAGTGATATATATATATATACAGTACTTAACAAATGACACACAAATTAAGCTATTAGCTATTAAATATTCAGCAAAATAAAAAAAATAAATAAAACAGCAGGCCGCTGTAGAACATACGTGGTAAATCTTGTTTGCGCCTGCCAGAGCTCTTAAAGACTTTCTTCTTAGAGGAGCTGGTCTCAGGAAACTGGTTGCCGGCTTCCTCTGTGAAATCTGTGTAATAAGATCATTGTACCATCAGTGAGTGAATACAATTGCAGAGGACAGCATGGTTTATATAACCCCTTTTTGCCATGACCTGCCTTATTGTAGTTTCTTTCCTCTTGGCTTAGCTAATATATAATAGTGATAATGATTTCCATTAAATTCTAATGAGCTTAATCAGCATTATGGTTGTGACTAAACAACATGTTATCTTAACAAGACCTGTGTCTCTTTCCTTCCTTCACTACAGGCAGAGCAGTCATATGTTCCAGCTGCGCCTGATGGATTCTAAATGAGCATGCACATCTTTCCTTAATTAATCTAAAAAGCTATCCACTATCTTCCAAGATAGAAGTATCACAACAACATGACTTATTAGTTAAACACTACTGTGTTTACACACTTGTTTGGATTTATATACTTTTGTCTATACCAGTTTGTGCACCCACCTCCTGTTAGTTTAAAGTCAGTATCTGTAGCAGGCATTTCTCGATCAGGCATCTGAGTCAGCCGGGTTGTTTCTGTCTGCACAACAAACAGACAGACAGACAGACAGTCAGTTAATCAGACAGACAAGTAGCTCCTTTCAACCTGATTAGTGAACACCACACTATCAGTTTCCCTTTGAGGGAGGCTATTACAGAGACCACTGCATTCATGGCCATTGACAAATGTGGACTATAAAATCCTGTGCATTTATTGACACACTAAAAAAAATGTAAGTGAGTCACAGAGTTGAGTTCAGTGCGAAGCAGGGTTGCTGTTGAAAAAGAACATCAAAAGAGATTAAAAAAAGGAATAAAATGCAGTTGATGCAGATGGATTTTTGTTTCCTACCCACTCACATCCTTCAGCATCTGATAAAAGAGACTGTCTGTTTACAGCACTGTATATTTCTTCAGGTCAAAGTCAGATACAGTATTTCTTGAGAAGTGAATTTGTGTGTGTGCCAACTGCTCACCACACATTATGGTACAAGGAAGAGGAAAATCATGTTGTGTGAGGTTTAGCAGCAGGCAGCCAGACTTCAAGACAGTCTGAATAGACTACTGTAAGACTGGAAAAAAGCCCTCTGGGGCCATTATAGGCAAGTAACTCGAGGTACAGGACAAGAACATGAATTGAACAATACCCCACAAGTCTGTGAGAACAGCCTCTTGGGTATATATAATGACTGGGATACTGAGCAGAAGCCTGCCAAACAAAAATGCATTTACTGTTCAGACCATGGGGAAATCATTGACAATAAGTAAGAAAAGGAAAACATTTCAGTTGGCTGGTGGAAAAAAGTGCACTTTATGGTCAGTAAGCCAAATACAGAAAACCTGCAATGACAAATGACAACAGTAAAACCAACAGTGACTGAAAGCATATGTCAATATTGTAAGTGCTTAAAATGACTACTTAGTTCAACAGCAAGGATACAGATATGTTTTTATAGTACACACCACTGTAAATACACTGTATCTTTATTATGTGTACAACTGTGCCTCCCAGTGGGTGTAACTGCTATCACAATACGTTTCAGAGACATCACAAACTAAACTATGTAAAAAAATGTGTTACATTCTGTAGTTATCTTCCCTCAGAAGACACATTCAGAATACACCGTGTTTAAAGTAGATCGTCTGACTGTCAGACAATAAAAAAAGAGGTAGTGTGTCATGTACTGTACATTAGACAGTGTTTAGAACACTTAGAACGCTTGGACAGCACAAAATAAAAGTGTCAGAGCCACATAAAGGAAGCTCAGTCATTTGTTGATCACTGTACACTATATTTAGTAAATACTGTTTGTGTTTACCACACTATCTGGCAGTCTTTCTATGAAACATTACATTTTCTCAACATATTCCTACCCGCTGAAGCTGAGTTACGAAACAGCAGGTGTTTGTGTAACACTTTCAAATTGCTGTCAAAATATTATGTGTAGTTTGAATGTTGCTGCTTTTTTTCTACAACATGTTTTATCTGCTGTCCCTTCAAATCATCTCATAAATCATGTTTTGGTTCTCCTCTGGCAGTGCACTAAACACTGTGTACTGCACATAACATAATGACTCACAATTAGCACCTCATCCCCACTTTAAAAAACCTAAACTGTCTCAGTAAGACATTCTGGTTGCCTAGGAACTGTATCACCTCAAATAATTTAATCCCACTATAAAATATACTGCATATTCTGTATGCGTTTGTTGTATAACATGATTAGTTACTGTGGCAATCTTATGTCATTGGTCAATAAGCAACAGAAGTTGAAGTCTAACTATTGTGTTAAAAAGTTCCCTTTCAGTCTACAGTTATTTAAGTAAATAAATTAGTTTCCAGTGACAACTACTGAGATTAGGATCACAAACCTTAAATACCTTAGATTTTAGAGGCAGAGCATAAAGAGGTTCTGTGATTGAACAAGTCGCCCCTCCATCCAGGGTTTGGTAGATGTGGTCCTCCCCATCCTCTTCATCCTGTACTTTATCTTCCTTGTCTTCCAGCTCATTGTCTGAGTGGTCAGAGGAGGACAAACGTTGTTGGCTCCCCAAATCTTCAGACCATCTGTCTCTAATGAGGGTAAATAATTGAATAGTGAAGGGGAAATTAGGTTACATTTAAATTTTGTTTTCTTAGAGGGACAGAGTAAGACAAGCTATTGAGCTTCTACTTTAAAGTTTTTCTGACAGCAAAATACTTCAGTTACGCTAGGAAAATGAAATCAGCAGCTAAATATGCATCATTATCCCTTACGACATGTCATAGTGTCTTCAGCAACACTGAATTAAGAAAATAAAAGGTTTATCACAAAATTATAATGTAGGGTATATTTTCTGTTTGGACACACATGATAAACACGAGTGAGGTTTATGTGACACCCCTGCACACATAATTATAAATAATAATTTGTTACAGAGCTTGAAATAAATGGACATATTTTACCTGTTGTAAAGTGCTGTGCTGATGTTTGGCTCAGATATGAAGGACTCTGATCTGTCAGTCTCAGAGAGAGACCTAGTTCTGGCAAGAGGGATGGCCCATGTTTGTCCAGTGAGTGATGAAGACAAGATGGCTGCAGCTAAGGCTGATCTGTAGGTCGAAAAGACACAATTCATTTAAGACTTTGCTTCACAGAAAGGTATGGGAAATGCAAGCTACTGGTTCATTTTGTTCTAAAGTTGATATTGATGCAATATAATATGTAATGATATCACGTTTCCTTAAAGGAATTTAAAAACATTGTTTCATATTCAGCTAGTTGAGTAATATGGTTGAAGACACAGCAAAGTAACAACAAAACCAGACTCAGTATATAGCACAAAGAAATTAAACACCCCTTTCGCAGTTAAGTTTGTTGTAATGAAGGTACATTTATGATGATTATTAGTAATGAGCAGATCAATAATACCAGTGAATCAATTGAGTAGATACATTCCATTGGAGAATGATGACAGTGAAAGTTCTTACAGGGATAAATCAGAATTGTACATTTCTAAATGAAGTACTTTTTTGGGTGGTGGGTGGAAGCATCATCTTCAAAACATGGGTCAACAATCTGTTACTATCTAGCAACATTTATGTTACTGAGGTCACAAGTTAGCAATATTGCCCAGCATTTGTCCAATAAGTAAACCATGAGAGACACCAATTTGAGAATACAAATTAAAGAAAGAAGCTGTGTGCACAAACATTGCAAGAACATTATTGTAAATGATGATGTAAATTTAACCTTGTCATTATTATGCTTGGTTTCCATTTAAACTTGTAAAATGGTGCATGCGGGACAAATAAGGTTTAACAGGAAAAACTTTCAGGAACAACAACATAATTAAATTATGTTGGGAGGTTAAACATGGATGGACTAAGATACTGTACTAAGATACCTGGGCCTCTCTGGTGAGGGGTCAGGGCTGCGGGGGGGTGGGGTACGAGGCACTGCAGGCTTTGGAGCAATGGAGGCTGCAGGGATCAAACCAGGAGCTATGTGCCTCTACACACACACACACACACACACACACACACACACAGACACAGACACAGACACACACACAATAAAGGTTAGGAAGAGTGTTAGCATTACATTGACATAAAACACACACACACACACACAAAGACAGGCTCACTATAATTTTCTAAACTTGATTTTACATCTATATATTTGGACAGCCCAACCACAGCCTTATTTCTGACATTAAACATAATCAGTTAATGCCCAACCTTAACCTGACTACAATTCAAATCTTAGTCCTAAATGTAACCAGTTCCTCAAAAATAAGGTTCTGCCTCATTAAGACCAGGTTTTGGTCTCCATGAGGACTACTGTTCCTGACAAGGCCAGTGTTTATGCCAGAAACAGCCCTGTATAAGTAAGTACACACAAACACACACAGAGAGTTGTTTTTTATGACAATGATGAAAAGCAGGGTTTGGGTCAGACCATAAAATAAATTAAATCCAAACTGAGGAAAAACTGGCTCGAAACACAGAGGGTAAATACAAAGAAAACACAGTAATATCATCACACATTTGAATAAAGAGATTACATGCACCAACATGTTTGCACAGCAGCAGCAGCAGAGGACATTTTCCACTTGAGACATACATAGTATTGAAGAACACTTTACCTGCTTTCCCCCAAAACAAACAAGTTAATAAATATATAATACATCATCCAAGGTCAACTAACAACATTAAAAGCATACTTTAATAGCAGCATTCAATGTAAAACAAAAATTGTGGTTATGTTAAGGTTAGGGCATTAATTGGTTATGTTAATGATAGGGATAACGCCGTCCAAATGAATAGAAGTCAGTGCAGTAAAAAGGTTTTTGGGGGTTAGGACCTGGTTTTAGGGCTGGGATTAAGTTTAGGTGTAGGGTTAGGTATTTAGCCATGATGTTTAAGGTTAAACAAAGAATGCTGCGCGATAATATGTGTATACGCACATACATACAAACAAATAATTCACTGAAAGTATATATTAAGTAGTTAATAGTTGAGTGGATACCGGATCAGCCACTTTTTCGGTCAACAATACTAATTTCACACACCACAAGAGCTGTAAACGTGACTGAACTGTCGTAAACAAACTTTAGCTTTAGTTGTCTTTTGTTGACGTGAGACAAAAAAGCGGGACAAAAGCTTCACTTGTTTTCTTAACGACTCAACACTTACAAACTCCTTGTCTCTGTCCCTCTGAAGTTTCTTCAACATAGTGTTAAACAGCACGTTTGTGAGCCTCGTTATTGTTCCGGTTTAAGCTAACAGCGTGTGACGTGGTGACCGCGTATCCTGCGAATCTAAAAAAAAACATTTGCAAAGTTTACATTCGCGCCGTCATAAGTGCCGCATTAACTGTCAAACGAACAATAAAACACAGTGTGAAGCTAACTACAGCCAACAGGGTGGTCGCCGCAGACTCTCCTCGTATCTAGACGCTTTTCAGACAGCAGGTACGTCGATATAAAATCAGCGCTGATTGGCTGAGAGAGCAGAAACGAACCAATCAGTAAGTGACATAATCCACATAGCAACGGTGTCCCTAACAACAGCCTGCCTGACCAACAGGGGGCAGTATTGTTCAATTTAATGAAAAACCCAAGCCACCTATCTTTCTTTCTTTATCTTTCATTTTCTTTTCTTTTCTTTGTAGGGAGACTCTGGTAAAATTGCTGGATAAATATGTGTATGTATTGTTTTAGTCTACACCATCTGGCTGTAACTTGTCTGAAAAATTCAGTGGGTTTTATTAAGCATTACTCATTTGAGAATGGATATGGTTGGTATAGTCAACTAATTTACTTGTCCTTTATTCACTTGTCCTGTGAATAAAGTGAATAAAATGCGCTCACTTCCACACACGACAAGTACAGACCACACGTGTCATGTGTCAAATATCCCGGCATTGTAGAAAGTCTGATGCCATGAACGGTATGAAAGGCCTGAAGGGTAAAACTTAATCACACTGCGTTTGTTTTCTGCCTGTATGATGGAGGATGACATTGCCATATGAGCATAGGTTAAAAAAGTTACAGAGTCAACTTGGTGAGTGCTGTCCCACTGAGGGCTGAGGTCAAACATCATTCCAGTCATTCCAAATGTGCTTGGCCACTGACACACATATATCCAGTAGTTTATTGAATAATAATAATAAAATACAATAAAATGAAAATCAAGAAACTGGTTTTGTCCCCATTTTATTGACATAAGATTTTACACATTTTGGACACAAAGACTTACCAACAAAGTATTTTTACCACATATGCAGCACAGTGGACAGGTAAAGAAGCAAAGGCAACCTGAATCCAACCTGACACCATACACACCAAGGCATTTAGGATCAGTATGCACTGTTAAATGAATGCAAAGTATAGTTTATCTGCCTCTGTAAGCACATTTAGTTGGCACATACTAATGAATCAATGACTGCACATTCTGGTTTAACACTTTCCTTCACGACTTCATATAAATGGCTCTTAAGACACCATGTAAAGTAAACAGTAAAGATTGTTACATTTTCTCAGTGTTACTCTTAAAAAAACATTTAAAATATCTTTACAAAGACACAACGTTTAAGAATATAACCTCACCAAAAGGACTAAGCGATGCTAGTTAAATACATTCCTTAAAGAAGCCCATCAGAAAATCCAACGTGCAAATTTTCACAACTTGACCATTCACAATCTAGTACTGACACCTACAACTTACAAGTAAATACATATTTCCGTATGAATTTTCTTTTTAATTACATAAATAATTTGATTATCAAATGTGTGTAAGAATCTACTTTGTAGATAAACAGAAAGTCCAACACTGCACAGTGTCAGTTTTGAATTGACAGCGGGCTTTGATCCAAGTCACTGCTGGGTGACCGGCTGTCTTAAGTTCAATGCAGGAATGTCATCAGTCTGCCCACATTCTATCCCTTCTGGAGAAGAAATTACTTCTAACTACATGAACATTCACATTACCAAAAGACACACAGCTTATGCTCTTCTTCTTCTTCTTCTTGGACAAACTGCCAGACAGCCTCAGCACCGATGGGTGTGGCCAGAAGAGATTATGATAAGTCAGAGTGGTACAGTCAATGGTACTAACTGGCTTAACAGACGCATTTAGTCAGTTTAGTCGGTGGCATAACTGGTATATTAAGCAAAACTAAAATACCAACATGTCCATTTAGTTAAGAGTTCCAACAGGCAACAGAAATAACAATCCTCAAAGGCTGTCTCAAAAATAAAAAGTGACAATAACATAACAGAACCATGGTGTATATATATCTATATATACGTATGTATATATATATATATATATATATATATATATATATATGTATGTAGATATATATATATATATATATCCATACATATGTATATATATACACACACACACACACACACACACATAGATATAGATATATATATAAATATATACAATTTAGCAGCTAATAGAATATTGCAAAACACATCAGCACAATATTTGTTTTCCCTCAATCATTGCTGTACAATACAGTACTGCAACAAGATAAGATCTAGAAAATGCGACATGTCTCTCAATCCCCAAAACTGATCAGCATCCATTGATCGCCACAAACGGAGCGGCAATGACCAAATCGTTAGCAAATACAGTATGAAACATGTACCGAGGATACAAACAGGATAGAACTACACAGTGCATCACAGCTACATCAGCACACAATGGAATAAAAAAATAATCACCCCCTGCAGTCATGCAGAGAGCGATGCTATAGGTTTGTTTTTGTTCTTCTTTTCATCTGGACATTTTTTTTTTGTTAAGAAATCATACTGAGATGACAGAACTTAGGACGCTGTCCAAGTGCCACATGTCTCTATTATGTGTGCTGTATGTATCCTGGGATGATAGTTGGCTTGTTTTTCCCATAGTGCAGTTGTACTGTGCTGTACACAGACTGGCCTGGTGGAGAGTGATTTCACTTCAGATACTGAACGGAGTTGGGACGGCACCCGTGTACTCACATAGGCACCCATATGCAGCCACATATATAGCCACTTTCCAAGGCAGCTGGCAGTGATGTCACATTGCTGTTATAGAAGCTACGTACACTACTGCTCAGTATTCCAGTGGATACACCAAACGGCACTGACACTGTGCCATGGTAGGTCCAGTTTGAGTACAGCACAGTACTGTATGCAGCCATGCTAGGCTCAATATGCATACTGCACAATGCCGGCAGACAGGACAGAGTCTGCAGCAGGTTCAGTACAGAGCACTGTCATTGTTGTAGGAGCTGGAGCTGGGGAAGGTGGGGCAGTGTTTATTCCATGGTAGGGAGCCAGAGTCAGCTGTGGGAAGGCTGAGGGTGCTGGCACTCTTTAGTTTGTTCTTCAGGCCCCAGTTGAGGAAGGATGACTTCTTGGATACTTTGCGGGACTTGGAGTTTTTGTCGTCATCGTCATAGGCCAGACAAATCATGGAGTAGGTCTTGGGCAGGTTCCCAGAGAAGGTGGCACTCTTGGTAGGCTGGACAGAGAGAGATCGACAGTGACATTTAGTCAAAGTGGTAGTAATTTTTCGTTGATTTAAAAATGCTCTCTGCATGGGTAATTCAAACTTTCAGTCAATATGTGCACTTATGTGAGAATTAATTCTCATAAGAATCCTTATTGACTGTTTTACCTAGAAAGGAAACAATACTTTTAAGAGGAATGCAAATCTCTTTTTAAGTATGAGCAGAAGAGGGCATGCTTTACCATTTGAGGATTGGTGTCCATCAAGCTGACCACCTGTATGTCAATCCCCTCTTCATCCACGTCCTTCAGTAGCCGCATCACTTCGCTCACACTAAACCATTTGCAGTCAGTGTCGCCCACAGCAATAATAAAGTCACCTTCTTTGAGCCCGTCAGCCTGAAAAAGATGTGAAAGAGCAGGCGTTATAAAGAAGTGGGTTAGTGGAACTATCTAACATGGAGTAATACCAACACTGAGGTTAAGTCTCGAGCAAAGATTACTTTGCGGCAGGAATGAATAATTAATCGCGATGCGTAGTGTGCTATCAGAGCACGCTATTTCATAGCTGTGGCAAATCATTCTTATCTTTTCTTAGCTATTTCTGTCCAATAACTCAACCGGTGTTGCCCAGAAGGGAGATCAACAACTCAAGAGACGCAGTGAGTTGTAAAATAAATCCAGTTGAATGCCGCATTAAAAGTTACAAAGAGCTTAACCTAGCTAGGCTTACGCAATACAACTAATCTGTTTCTCTGCAGAGCCTGCGGGGCGTAATAAGAGTCTGCTCATTGTCAGCACCTCTTAATGAGCTGTCAGAATGAAAAGGATAGTAGGGAGTAAATACTCTCAGATTCTTAATTAAATTAGAGGCCAGAGTGGATGAGGAAGGGAGGACGAGAGCCTCCAAACACAATCCCACTCATACAAACCACCATTTCATACAAAGTTCTCTGAACAAACAGGACTGTCATTTGAATGTACTACTATACATCTGTGTGTAAGGTGTAAAATCGCCTTAGAGTAGGTCCTTTATATCTGCTTTAGGCAATGGCCTTGCTTTACTGAGACCACCGTCTTGCCCCAGCATGTTCCTACAGCAGCCAAAATCATCCAGAGCGAGCATTTACCACTTTGAAGCAGAAGCTCACAACGCAAAGAATATATTTTCTGGTATGCGATGGCCATCTTAGTTTCCTGATTTGAGAAAGGGAGTGGTGAGCATGAAAGTATCACCATTAAATGTCACTAACTTTACACACTGGGACCTTGAGGCTATTAATTGTCTTTTGTAGAAACAAGACACTGTGCACGGAATTCATATAATAACCTTTTTATCTGACGGACCATACACATAGATTTTATTTAACTGACCAGAACATATATTACATTACAGAAAAAAATAAGAATCCTGGGCTTGATGGATGATCTGTCTCAAGATCATTTCAAGTTTCTGCAAGAGAGCATGAAGGCTATCTATTCGATAGAAAATTAATCTTCCTCTGGAATATAAGTTTACTCACAGCAGCTGGGCAGAGGGGGTCCAACGAAACCACCTGCACTGGTGAGTCTCCTTTCAGGGTGAATCCCAGGTCTCTGTCTTCAGGATGAAGTTGTATTGTCCGTGGAGCAGTCCACCGCTGCTTGGCTGAGAAGACTGACAAGGGACCCTGAGTGAAGACAGTTAGGCAACGCAGTGGTTAATGACAACTGTTTTTTTTTTTGAGACTTTGGTCTGTATACAGTGTGTGGCCTGCTACTACAGCTGCATATGTACAGTATATCTCATATATCAAACAGGCTTGTATACATCTCTGGGTTGCCAAGTTTCTATAATTACTCTGTTCTCTCAAGAAAAATCAGTGTTCCCCTTTTGCAAAAGCAAACATTCCTCAGTGTACTCTGTATAAACCGAGTGACTCATGAAAATATGCCCAACACTATACAAAGATCCAACCTTTTTGACATTTAACCCTGTAAAAAATGTAAAAAGTACTGATTGTGCTGGGTGAAAAGACAGCAGCTGTTCTAGATTGCTGGTTTATCCGAAAATGATATTTTAAAATGCTATTTGTACTTTTACCATGACATGAACTGAGCTGGCTGTTTAGTTACTAATCGATAACACTGACTAATCTGTAGTGGACACAAGCATGCTGTATGTTTATATTCAGTTTGCCAAAGCTGAACTGCATTCATGCAGTTATCTGCTGACAGAATCTATCCTCCGTTAGATCCTGTAAACATGTTTCATATCGATTTAACATAACAGCAAGATGAGGCCTGTCACTCCTGCCCCTTTAATTATCACCAGGGAAGTCGTATGGACACTGTGTTTATCTTTTCAGTCTCTCACTGATCTACAGACCACAAATGATTTCAGTCTTGCTGCTACGACTGGTAATAAAGAGCAAGGTGGAATTTTACAGGCAGCAATGAAAGAGGCAATAATTCAGAACTTGCGTACAGACTGTGGCCAGGAAACATGCTCTGACCTTTAAGCTCCTCACCATTTATCTGCTTGTTGGTTGTTATAGTCATTTTAAACTTGCTGTCAGAGGATGTGAACAAAATATTCCAGTGCCAGTGACCACTACCAAACCACCACCATGATGATAATAATTTGACCAGTAAAACAGTGAAACATCCTCATACAAACCCAAAAGGGACCAAACACCAATCTCAACTGAGCAAGGAACATGAGGGATTTATGAAGTGCTCTCGGGGGAAACTCACTATCTCAAATAACCAGTAGTGACTTAAGGACAGATAGCACCTGTATCCATGGTTAGTGTTAGTTAGGCATTTTTTTTCTTTGGGTTTTGAGTCCAAGAGACGTTGGAAACAAGCGAGGACCAAATGTGAAAAAAAGCTTCCCAGAATCTAACCCTTGGTTGGTTGTACTCAGAAATAACAAAATACTGTTTGGGTATTGTCAGTCATTTCACGTCACTTACTGAATAAACCAACCAGCAAGTACAAAAAATATAAGCAATGTGAGTGAAGAAGATTAGTAACCCACATACCAGCCTCTGGAAAAAGTCGGTGACTTTCACCTTTGTGGTTGCGGGAACTTCCAGCTCTGCTTTGTGCTCTGTTTTAGCTGTGGAAAGAAAGGGTGATAAAACAATGTTTAAGGTCACAACCACATTATGACTGTTGCCCATAAAGAGGCGGGCAATGTAAATATTACATTATTTGTTCCTGGGAATAAATGTCACTGATCAGATCTGTGTCCTAAGTGATACTATTCAAACATTGTTCCATTTAATGTTAGCATAATTTATTAGGTGTTTGTTGTGGTGAAACTATGGTTACGGGTCAGCTGTTGCCTCAGTGACACTCAAAGTGGCCCACATCACCTTAATCTTTCTAATCCTATCTCAGCTTCTCGTGTTCACTTCGACAACATATTTTCACTGACAGTAGTGCTGCCCTCTGTGGGAAATCACTTGAATCACTCACAGATTATGTCCGGTGCCTCCATGTAGTCAGTGAATTCTTCCTGATTCTCATTTTCACTGTACTTGTTGAGTGTGCGCTGGTGGCTGGCTTTTAAAATTTCCTCCAGGATCTCCAGCTTGTTCAGGTGGTGGCACAAACCGTAAATCCTCAGTGCCTCCTCATGACCCAGGATGGCCCGTCGGATGTGTGCTTTACCTGGGGAGAGGGACAAAGAAGAGATGAGCACACGAATGACAATAATTAAATCAAGAGTTTATCACTCAAAACATGTATGTCTACACACATAATATGAGTTCTTGCACTCTTACCAATTCTGTTTCGTTCTTCTCTGTCCTTCAGGATGTCCAGAGGAGAGCATCCCTCAGGAAGGCGATCATACACCTGAGACAAGGTCTTTTCCTGCTGGTCCTCATCATCACTGGGACCCACTGGGCACACAGACAAGAATGGGATTCATCACCAATAATGTTTTATTTTGATTTTGATTTTACTGGAAAGGAATATTCTCACACAAACGATGAATCTGTGCTGTCCTCTGCCAAACAAGGATATACGGCATTACATACTTGTATGCGTTTAAACATATGCGCCTTTGTTTGTAGGTAAATGTATAAGACTTAATCACCAACTGCAAACTAACAAAAGAAATTGTCTACAGTGTATCATTAAATACGTTCATGTATACCATTAAACTCACTTTAATTGTACCCATTACAAAGACACTGAAACTGATTGTATTGCGTTCCTTTAAACTGGTTCCTCACCTTTACATCCTGGTTCATTACATATAATTGGTAAATCTAAAGTACCAGAGCTTTCTAGAGGCCTGACATGTCTGTTTCACAGAGAACAATATGAATCATCTATTCAATCCCTGTTTGTGACTAACCCATTTACTAAAGCAGCCTTCATTTTGTCCCGATTTTTGGGTTCAGTCCGCTTTTACAGTCCTGTGGTAATTGCGCTATTCTCATTCACACAGGAATCTGTTAATGAGCTGGAAAAACTCAAAGCTGCGCTGCTCTTTTGTTCCCCTATTCAGTCCTGTCCCATTCATAACACGGGGTAAATCTATGGCCTTCCACTGTAAAAGCTTCTTGTGATCGGCTATGTGCTGTTAGTTTTCCAATTAATCTTTAACGTATTTAATCTTAAGAAAGATAAAAAACGAGATCCCAACAGCAGTGCAAAATGTTGATGCATAAGGAGGTGAGAATAATGACTACAGTAGTCATTTAGAATTAAACCAATATGATGAAGAATTAGCAACTAGTATCACCAAAGTTGCTACTGAAGGGTTTGTGCATCCTTCCCTTCCTCTCTCACTCAGTCACTGGTTCTCACACTGGTTCAGCATTACGATACATCGTGACTATAATCCTCCAGCAGCCTACAACACTTCCACTTCACTACCTCAAAGTGTCTCTTTTTCCCTTCAATCTCTCTTGCTGTCTGTCTTTGACCAGCGTTCCTGGAAGCCCGGAGCCTCTCTTTACCATGGGCTGTGTTTCTGTAAATAGCTGTTATGTAATAGCCTTGTGGCTGGCTGTGGCTCAGACCAACCATCTGACACGACCAAGACTGTGGCCTAAACAGCACTTTAAGGGAAGTATCAGGTTTTTAAAATCAGGCAGCTATTGTCGATAAAAATGAGGGTAAGATGGAGGCCAATTAAAGTCACTGGACTATCTGTCAACCCACATTTTCTCTTACCCGTGGAGAAGAGGGACCACATTTTTTTGTTGTGTTGACTTTGCATTACATTTACAACTACTTTGTGTTATAGTTAGTGCAGGGAGAGCACAACTCTTCAAAAATAACATACAATGCACTGCACTGTGTGCTGCACAGGATATGCAAATCCCTGCATTTCCCTGAAATAAAAACAGTGTCCTCTTATGCAAAAAACATACCGGGCAACGTCAGCTGTTACTATCTTTGAACTTATAACCAACAAGTTATGTTACTTTGTAATTTCACCTGCAAATTCTGAATGACCTTAAACCTATCCATAAAATGTTCCTTACACTGGTGGTCGAGCAGAGCTGAGCCTACAAAGAAGTGCGCCATGGAGCGGTAGTGGTTGGTTTTGACTTGTGACATGGTGGACCAGAAGAACGGGACATTGTCTTTGATTGGCGTCTGGATCATGGACTGATGGACTTGGTCGTAGGTTTCCGAGACCTGGCAGAAAAAGCAGGAAGAAGTTAGTGAGCGGACAAGAAAATCACTGGTAGAAGTACAGAATCTGACTGTGGGGACATTTCACGTCACGTTTAACACATGACAGACCAAACTAATAATTGTGACAGCTAATGCCAGTCAGCTACCATTAAAAGAGACACATAATGTATGGCTCAAATAACTTCCAAGTCCAGGGAGTCCTTTCACAGCTCATAAGAGAAATGCCAGACCAGCATTAATCCTGGTCTTATCTCTTGTCTTGTCTTAAACCTTTTTAGCCAAAGAATGAGCTTTCCTTGGAAGTAAATCTGGAGAGTCGCCTTCAACTGGACACTTTGACCTACTTAATGCCCCGACTACACTGCTACTCCCTGTGTCTGTTGGTGTGTTTAAGTGACCTCATAATAACAACGTATACATTACGTATAGATAACAGCCTGAGCTTAAAGCTTTCAGAAAACGTTCAATTTAGCAGGTCATAACAGAGGCATCAAAGACATTTAACATCATTCTCTGCTCAACACATTAGTTACCTGTATGTTTACATAGCAGAGATTTTCTTATTCACACAATATACTGTATGTATTAGAAAACAGTGGCTGAGAACATGTCAAAAATAATGACAACTGTGAAGTAAATAATTATGGAGTAAAGACTGCTCTCTAGTCTTTTGTTTAGGAATTTAAGTGTGTCTAAAAACATGGCTTAATGACAACTGTGAGTAATCGCATTTGTCAGTAAAGAGGGGAGGACCATAGCTAAACTTTAACTAAAGTCGTTAAACTGTGTCACTAAAATGTCACTTCTCTAATTGTATACCAGAGCATTTAATTTACCTTTGCAGCCTCCTGAGCCATCTTCATCAGGGAGTAGAACTGGTTGCGGATCCCTGGCAATGCAGTCTTTTCAAACAGGCACTCCTGAGCCTGAGCCAGCATCATCCGAATCAGCATACTGAGCATGGCTGGACTCATGTCGTAGCTGGGGGTGTGTGTGAACGTCTCCTTCAGGTGGTGTAGGGTCCCTGGAGAAGAATGACTCATCAGTGCAACTCAAACCAAAACTACCCCCACTTAATGATTATTTACTTTTGTCAACATAGACCTTTTCAGTATTCAAATTTCTGTTATTTCCTCTACATCACAACAATCCAAACATAGAATCCAAGCAGATTTACATCCTTTCTAATCAAAACAACTCTAGTTTGTCTTATGTGATGTGGGGGAGCTGAATCAGGAAAATGGAAAAAGTATAAATAAAGAACACAGATGAATTAAAAAAGTTAATTCTATCTGTCGGCTCATCTGCTCCTCTGCTGATGTTTTGAGTAAAGGGAGAAAAGCCTAATGCAATGAGATCAATGTGAGTGGGTTTCTTTACAATTTAGCCAAGACACAAACCTTCTTAAATTGGTTTTTCATGTTCAATGGGAGCAATAAGAACATCTACATTCCAACTGAGAGCAACTCCCTCTTATTTTACAGATTAAAAACCTGGCAGCTGACGAGTTGAAGACAACTTAATAACAGAGTACTGCCTCACTAGTCTTCATCTATCAGGCCAGCCCCTCCCATCCTCTGAACCTGCATTTTGTCCTTAGCTAAAGGGCACTGCGGCAGCCCTTTGGCAGCAAGCATCTCTGAGTCTCACCTACTGCAGCTATGAAGACAATGCTCTTCATCCCATGTCCCTCAAATCAAGGCCTGTTCACAGTCTTCAAAGCAACACAACCAAAGTCTGAGACTATCCAGAGCTGTAATTATACAGCAATACTCCTCACACTGCCAAGTCATAGTTCTACCAAAGCTTGTCTGAGCCTCCTCAAACCTCTGAGGGTTGGGGAAGCGGTTCATGTGAATGGTACTTTCTGGAGCTCGGCCACAAGACATGAAGCCAAAGAGGAATCAACTGTATCTTTATCTGTCATGCAGAGGAGGCAGAGGGTGGAAGCTGACAATACATTTTGAAACTAAGGCTGTGTGTGCACTTGTGCTCTTTCACAGAACAGTGTGTGCCATGATGTTAATCTAATCAGGGAAATTAATCGCTTTGGCCTTGATAAATCAGATGTGGCTATGTTAATCTGGTTTACAAGTTAAATATTTAAAAAACACAACTTTTAAAATGACACGCCCCAAACATTATTTGTCTTTATTTGTTCTTCTGTACAGAATCATTTGAGGTAGTCCCATTACTACTCTTGTTTCACCCATATTACATGGGAACAGAAACCGTGTGTTAAAGATGTTAAAGATAAAAAAAAGACATTGCTGAATGTTTGAAATTACATTATAAATCCTCTCTCGGCTGGTAAGAGATGAAAATAATATTCAGCCTGCATTCAGCATATCTCTTCCTACCTGCAGCTTTCTGAAAAGAAGAGATGGCCTCCTCCAGACCGACAATTGTCTGCCGATCACTACGAGTGCCAATCTGAGAGTAGAGGGCAGCCATGTTGAAAAGCACGCTGGCCTTCTCCAGGGACAGGTTCTGTTGGCACACTGGCACTCCAGTGAAAGAGTCGTACCTGAGGGAAACATGAGGGAGCTGTCACCTACTCGTCAAAATGCCCCACACAAAGAGTAAGTCCGGTAAAGGCTAACATGAGTAATACAGTCATAGAATAATATTATATGATAAAATGATATTTGGAGGACAGAAGCTCAGTGTCTGCAGTAACGCGGTCACTGCACCGGTCTGTTGTCTGCTGAGCCTCAGGGCAAAGCTCTCAATTCACCCGCCTGTCTACTTTCTGAACCTCACCTATGGTCATGAGCTGTGGCTAATGATTGAAGGAACGAGACTGCGGATACAAGTGGCGGAAATGGGTTTTCTTTGCAGGGTGGCTGGGCTAAGCCTAAGATAGGGCGAGGAGCTCAGACATCTGGTAGGAGCTCAAAGTAGAGCCGCTACTCCTCCATATTGAGAGGAGCCAGCTGAGGTGGTTTGGGCATTTGGCCAGGAAGCCTCCCTAGACGCCTCCCCGGGGAGGTGTTCCAGGCATGTCCATCTGGAAGGAGACCCCAGGGCAGACCCAGGACTTGCTGGAGACATTACATATCTCAGCTGGCATGGGAACACCTTGGGGTCAATCCAGAAGAGCTGGTGGAAGTGGGCTGGGGAGAGGAGTGCAGTGTCTGGGCACTTCTGAGAATGCTGCCCCCGCAACTCGAACACAGATAAGCGGAAGACGATGAAATGAGATGATATTTGGAGTTAAAAATATGTTTTGCAGGAAATTAACAAGATCCAAGGATTAGAAAAATCCTGGTGTGGTGACTCATGGCAGCTATATAAAAGACCAGGACAGATGAAAACCACTGGGAGAGGTAAAAATACTGAAATACATTTTAATTATTGTTAAGCCAATAAGTATTGTTTTTAAATTATTATTATGATGATGATTATTAATGTTACATAATGTTATATACTGTATAGTACCAGGTGAAGAAGATGCCAGCCTGGTGATTAGGGGAGAAGAATCTGGTCTCTATCAGAGGAAGATGACTGTAGTATTTTGCTAACAGCTCCACTCCGGCGTCACTTCGAGTGGGCGTTCGGCAAGCCTAGGACATGAAAGGAAACAGATCTGAATACATTCCTCAATAATACAAATTAAGTCAAAATAAGTCCCAAAAACAATGTCAATAACCTTTAAATAAAACAAAGACAGGTGGCAATAAAACTAGAGCCTAAATCTAAGTACTTCAGAAATGAAAATACACTTTTATCTGCAGGGTGAATCGTAGAAATAGAACCTCCATAAAATACACTTGGAGAGCTGATCATCATCTCAGGCAGTGATATGAAAATAGTACCTGTCGCAGGTCCATCAGGTCGGCAATCTCATCATTAAAACTGTTGCCATCTTCACTGTAGTGCTCCAAGATAAAGTCCTGTCAAAAACAAACCCAATATTAAATGCAGGCATGGAGGAGCAAAAGGGAGCTGCCTGGCACGTCTACACCATGTTATTTCTGTACTGCTCACAGAACCAAGCAGGCTCGTGAGAATCCTTATTCTGACATAGCAAGCCTGAGGTGAGATCATCAATAAACCTCTCACATGGGCTGACAACATGAAATATGAAATGTTTACCAGTCTAAAAAAACTTTTTTTGGCTAATAGGAAGCAGTTTCTTAAAGACATTTTATCACTGTTCCTGAATAAATACAGAACATAAGTTCATTCAATGTTTCACAAATTTACATCAAAGTGAAAAAAAATGTGTCTCGTTCATCAACGATAGTTGTTTCTTGTGTACCTTGAACAGAGTAGAGAAGTCCACTTCTTTTGTCTCCTTCAGACCCAGAGCAATGAGCGGGATGTTAGCAGTTTCCCTGCACACAAAACAGAAAGACAATAAGTCATGACCACTGCATGTCAGATCCCCCCAGCCCTAATGTAAACTATGAAAATATTGTTTGCTCAAAGACATGTTGGTATGGACGACAATAACCCCGTAAACACACAAAAGGATAACGCACTGATCCACCACTTGTCTACAGATGCATTAAAAGCTTAAGTGTGAAGCAAAGAAGGCACTTGGGCGTGGCACACCTTTGACCATAAACCAGGTCTTTTTAAGGATATCAGGCTGACAGCAGTCAGATTAATTCATAATAAGGTTACTTGGATCAGCCTGATCACACCAGCACCAGCTCCACAGCCTGAGAAAGTTTACATTTCCTTTTAAGTGTCGTTTCATAGACGTGGGTATGGATTAGGCAGATGGTGCACAGCACACACGGCAGGATTTAAAGGTGAAAGAGGCCCTCCGACATCTCCTTATATCGTAAAGCTGCACAGAGTCATTTAAAACAAGTGTTTACCCCCTATTATTTTAACTTTAACTAACAGTAAACTGAATCTGACATTAAAACAGCAGGTTAACCACCGATTCTGATCGGTACAGCAGGGACTAAACCTTTCCTGCAGCAGTTACCTGGAGGTCCTTGCTGCTAACAGATGGAAAACAGGTTCAGCTTGTTATCAGAGCTGAGGAAACACAAAGTGACAGATACCTGCTGCTGATCAGAGTGAGGCTGTAAAAAAAACAAGACCCCCTGCCCCCACTGAAAGAAGAATAATGAGGTTCAACAGTGGCAGAATCTTCTGTTTAAACACAAAGCGATCTCATCGCAAAACTATTATAACCATGAGACCTTCCATCGAAGTGATTGGCGATGCATCACAGACTTTTCACTGTACAAGACGTCCACAACAGCGGGTTCAGAAAGCAAGGACTAACACTCATTCATCACATGATGATAAGGCAGCATTCCTCTAGCAAACTGGCTCTGTGAATCACAGAAACCCTCATTCATCAGAAACATCGACAGAGCCTGCAGGGTAGTCCATTACTGCTTGTAGATGAGATCACTAGACTTTTCACTGGCTTGACAGCGGGCGAGACGTGTGTGTGTCTGTGTGTGTGTGAGTGAGTGTGGGTCTGAGGCAGGTGGGGTGAAGAGGGGGTGTATCCTTGCAAAAAGCAAGAAGGTCACTCCCCCTCAATCACAGTTAAAGTGCCAATGTACAAGACATGGAAGAGATAAGGAAGCTGCCTTTTCTCACAATTTACAGTCAGAACACAGCACAACTCCTACCTTCATTTTAAAATCTTAGAATAAACATGTTGCACACAATAGGACATGGAAAATAGCCCGACTGAAACCATCCAATGGGCTCCGTATCAGCTTATTTATAGAATTAACAAGGCAATTCTTTAAATGTTTAGAATGATAAAAAAAAGAGATTTACCTTCAAAAGTCAAAGTATTTCTTAATTCAAGTCTTATATATTCTATTGTATTTGTAAAATGTTTCAGAACCCTTATTTAGAAAGTATTTAGTAATCATTACCAATATCGGCACCACCCCCAAAAAATCCTCATCTGTTGGGCTCGACTGCTCTCTTGTCACACAAAATACAAAAAGTTAAAGAGTTGTTTCCTTCTTCATAGAATTCTTACAATTAAAATGTGCGAAATCACAGTGTAGTGAAACAAAGGCTGCGGCTTTGATCACATAAAAGTACAAAACAGTCTTTCCGTTCTCATGTAACAAAAGTTGATGCAGCTGCCTGCAGCGCTGACATCTTTATCTGACCGTCTTCACGTGTGTCAGCACTTTAACTATGCTGTGTCAGAAAGTTCAGACCAAGAACATTACAACAAGGCACAGAACAAACATTATCTAATACAAAAATGACAGAACTCTAAAGAATCACCATAACGTTCAAGATATTGCTTCTGTGTTTGTTTTCATGTTTGATAAAAAAAAAAGACAATGTTTGTTCTGTTGTTGGTTCAAGGAGGTGACCGACGTCATGTACAACACGTGAATTACACCAGTCACGAAAAGTACACTGTATGTGAGTCCTCTGATGCATTACCTCATGCCCAAGCCAGCCTAATCTGGTCTGAGTGAGAAATAACCAGGGAAGGACACTATTTAGAGAACGATGGACCGAGTGGGAAAAGCCTAGAAAAGTGAGAGGAGGTTTTTGTCTCTGTACCCAAGACTGGGTTTATGTTTCATGCTGAGAAGAGGAGGAGGAGGACGAAGAGGCTATCTCTCCATTGTGACTGCACAGTGTCATGTGACAGAGTCACCTGCTAAGAAATGAAATAGACAGGCTTTCTCAACATATCTGACACTCACACATGCATGTAATCTGTCCACCCGCATGGGAAGTGTTTTGTACACCTGGCAGTGTGAAGATGACGACATGACACGAATAGTGCACGTGTTGAATTTTCTTTTAAAACAGACACAATGGTGGAAAGCTGATTGTGGCCTGCCTAATGTCTGTGTGTGGAGCAGTGAGCAGGTGCTCGGTCTAAGAGCTTGACAACAAGGCTAATGGGAGGCTGAATGTTCCCACACTTGAATCAGGTTTTTTCCCATGTGACGGAAAACACTTGTGCCTGGAGATTGTACAGAGAAGGAGCCGCTTGATTTTGAGGATGTTGCTATCATTTTATTCATAAACGTTCATTACGTAACATATTCAATGTTTCTTTAAATAAGCCCAGACCTTCACAGAAGTCATAACAGGAAAGTAAATGTCTGGCATGCAGTATTCCTGGGGATTCACCTTCTTACCAATTTAAGCAAGATGTCATGGTTGCCTGCAACCCTGTAGGAAGGAAACTAGAAACTCCTTACAGCACTGAGACATTAGAATCCAAGCACAGTAATATGGTCTGTTTGTAGCACCAGTGGGAGTTAATATTTTGCGGGTTTTATAAGGTCTTTTATAAGGTCATCTGCAGACTTGCATCAGAACAGAAAAGAAAACCCTAATCAGGTCTGTAACTCATTAATAAAAAAAATACATCCTAATGTTGCTGTTAGAGCACAGCAGCCTGAATGCACTTTGTGAACCATGTAAGATTTCTGTCAATGACACTCAGAGCCGTTACCATAGTAGCCAGCACACAACATCCCTCTCAAACCAACACCATCTGCCTCCCTGCCTCATCATGTCATTGCTCTGTTGCTTTTTGTTGTCATAGGTAACACTACATTTGTGTGTTGGAGTTGGTGTATGTAAGCATATTAGAGCCTGCGTTATCTGCGTCACACATGTATTTGTGCCTACAGTTCATGGACTCCACATGCTTGAGGTGTGTGTATATGTATTGGTGTGAAGTGTTCTTCACAGTGAAAACATCCTGGAGTCAGAAATGCTTCAAATGAAGAGCATTCATTTCATTTCAGTAAAGCAGACTTTCATTTTACACGTACGAAAAGAGACAGTGAGTTCACACTGAATATATCTATATATCTAAATATCTAAAAGGTGTGACCGGGCCACATTTGTGACAAAGCATGCAGTTCAACCCATTTGGTTATTTTGACAGCGGAAGTGTGTTAGAAGTTAACCACACCACAGACAAATGCCAATCCTCAAACAACATCTTTCACCATTGTTATCTTTATCTCAATTTCCCTATTGCAGTCATCAAGTCCTTTATGTTTTTTTTCAACAGGGGACTCATGACATGCCCACACACACACGCCCAGAAAACTTTGGGTTGCTGATAAAGAAAGAAAACACCTATCACAGACATCCTCGCACGCAATCATCAGGCTGACAAGGAAGAACCCGGTAACAGATGCTCGTCTTAGCTTTCATTCAAATTCAGCATCTGGGTTTGTTGTTGCTCTTGTCAATATGCAGCCGATCCAGTTTGACAACAACAAACTCTCACAGTTCGTGTCTGTGCGATTCTGCATGTCCCTCTCATTCCCTACAATGCTCTTTTCTCTTGCATCTCTGTCATCAGGCTTACCGTCAGAGCCTTCAGTCTCTCTCTGGTTGGCTGCCAAATAACACAATGTGTGAGTGTCTGTGTTTTCCTCTTTTATTCTAGCAGCAGTCTGAGGCACAGAGCTATTTACACACCCAGATATCTTTAGCCAGTACTCACTGATTCAACTTTGTAAAAGTGACAACACTCGATCACTGGAAGAAAAACCTGCAGGTCGCCACATTCTAATATATAGATGTTTATAATCAATGTTTATAATTTGTTTACAGTAGAAAAAATGTCTTTCCTTAATTCAAGTTCTATACATTCGGTTGAATTTGTGTTTTTATTTATAGTAATAGCCTTGTTTACATTTCATAATATTTGTCAATTCTTCACTCAACCAATATCAGCACTGGCTCCCAAAAATGCTCATTGGTTGGACTCTACCCTACTTCTCTCATCTTTTTCACTGGTGAAATGAATTTCAAACCAATAAGGCAACGCATTTGGTGTGTTATCACGTATTTTTTTGATGTCAACTTACAATTAGTCGACATCTCGTACTGGCAGAGAAGAATATGGGCAGCGGAGTCCGTGGTAGACCCAGAAGAAACAGGCATGCTTGTACTTACTGGGTGTTCTGGTAGACCTCCACTGAGCTGTTCAGTGCTTCCAGCTGTCCCGTCAGCAGTTGCAGGTTGGCGTTCACATAGCTCAACTCCAACATAACCATCTCTTTAACCTTGTTGTTAGACGAGGCCCTGCGCATAGGACAGAATGGTGAGGGAGAGAAAACAAAGAGAGAAAAAGGTCAAACAATGTTTCACTTAAAGAGACGGTAGAGGAAAATAAAATTAAATCTGCCTTCAGGCTTCCCTGCATCTGATTGTTAAAACAAACAGGTCTCCCCTGGTTATTCCGGAACCACAGGCCTGTGTCACTGTGACCCGCTGAGCTCACTCGCTATTAAATCGCTATTTAATTATTTTTTAATCCACCATTACATGACAAATCCGATGTGATCACACTGTGTAGCAGGCAACATTAAACAAAAGAGGGCCAAAGTGTCAGAAGTCCACTAGTTACGTATTTATGCCCATGTTTAATTAACAATTTAGGGAATTTATTTTTTTCATGAAAGAGTTCATCAACACTGTTTATAGCAAAATTTGTGACAAGTATGTGAGTGTGTACCTGTAAAGGGGTTAGTATTCACTCCACAGCAGAGATAAAACTGAGGATGAAAGAATGAGGCCAAACCTAATTTCTGAGGAACTGGTTAAGTGTAAGGCTAAGATTTGAATTATGGTTAGGTTGAAGTTCTGGTTAATGCTTTGTTTGTGATGTCCAGATGAATGAAAATCAATGCAGTGCCCTAACGAAGAATAACTGCGCATACCTGTGTGTGTGTGTGTGTGTTTGTGTCAGTGTGTGCACACAGGGCACACAAGTTGCTGAATCCTTTGTAAAGCTGAATTGATTAGACTGTGATTTATGATGCATTGTTGACGAAAGCACAACCTGCAATTCACACGTATCCATGGCGACCCAAAAGAACACAAACGTTAACGGTGGTCACACAGCATCCTTATCTGTGTCTGACAGTGAGTCCTAACTCATTATTATGTGTCAGGTCACACATGCACCTGCCTCAAACCTGTCAGCCAACAGATGTTTCACTGTTGTCAATCACAGTCTGTCTCTCTGTCACCTGACCTCTCTCTCCCTGTATTTACAGAGGATGTTTGTTTACATGAAAGGCGAGACGTGAAGAAGCACCAGCAGTCTTCAGCTGCAGGTTACAGGACAGAAAAAAAGGTTTTATTTAACAGAGCTACTTGGACTTTGATAAAATTAGTACTTTCATCACACACTCGATGTTCATTCATGACAAAGTCAAACATGCACACACCACACGATTTGAAAATAACAACATATCACGCACTACAAGAAAGTATTATGATTCTGGCTTCATTCATGTTACCTCTTTATCCCATGAGGATAAAGAAAGTTGTACATCCTCTCCTAATGTTTGGGGTGAAAACACTTTCAAATTCAAACCAAGCTAAAGTTGCGACTCCATTGAAGTGCATGAAGTGCATGAAGTGCTTTAAGAGGCTGGCCTATAATGTCTGGACCAGTGGCATGTGACTGTGACTCCTACACATCAACAAGCAGAGCTGCAGACCAAAGTGAACCAGTGGACTGAAACATGTCCATGAAACATGAGCCCAAATTCCAGAAATACAATGTACATGACCTGCAAACAAGTGCCACTGTTCCAGAACTGACCAATATTATGTGAGAAGAGAAGAGAAGAGAAGAGAAGAGAAGAGAAGAGAAGAGAAGAGAAGAGAAGAGAAGAGAAGAGAAGAGAAGAGAAGAGAACTGGTCGGACCAGACTGACTCCACCTGTTGCTGATAGAGAGAGGAATGCACAGCATGGGAGAAGAAATACAGACACATACACATTTGTTTTACAATCCTTAATCCCTTACCTCTCACCCTGATGTTAACCATCACAACATACCTATCCCCAAAACCAATAATAACCCCTCACACCAAAGGTTGGTTGGAGCAAAAGATGACATTTGCTTTGGACATGAATGCAGACTGACAATCTAGGAGGATGGTGAAGAAGGTGAAGTAGGGACAAAACACAGATGAGAGATCACCTGTAGAAGTGCAAGTCAAACTTCACATGATTTAGGGCGTTAAAATGAAGCTTCGAGCATACCTGAAAGTCAGAGATGAAGTCTGGACTGCAGCTGGGCTGGGGCACACACACACACACACACACACAGGTTCCCGCAGCTATCCTGACATGCACTGACTTCCATTCATCTTCACAGCCTAAACAAAGCCCTTATCTATAACCTTAACTATACAGTAAGTAGTAATATCTAATGCTAACCCTAACCTAATTACAGTTCAGATCTTAGCCCTAAACTTAAAACAGTTCCTCAAAAATGAGGTTCTGTCCTATTTGGACCAGGTTTTGGTTTTCCATGAGGACTGATGGTCATGGCAAGGTCAGTGTTCACACCAGAATCTAAACAAATGCAAGTACACACACACACAATCTCAACGAAAACCTTAACAGAAATGATCCACAAACCTGTGTGTAAGTTTATTTAGACAGGAAGCTCTATCCTGACAGCTTTCACTGAAATGCATCGTGTAACATGGTCATATGTAAATCAAAACATTACATGTGCAGCTAAAAAGACTAGAATTTTGAATTTCTGTTGATACTATGAGAGACAGAGCTCTATTTTAGAGCAGATTTTTGAGGTAGTTGTTTCCCCACATATTTTCCCCTGGACCTCCTCTAGGCAAAAACAATAAAAGGCCATAAAATCAGATGACATATGCTTCTCCTGCCCTCTATTTTTATCTCACCAGGCAGCTCGTAACTGACAGACCTATTTTGTGCGTGTGGCAGGTTCTGGAGGTGGTGCTGTTTAGAGGAGTGCTCATTATATATCATTATATATCATTATATATAAGAGATAAATCTTAAATTCCTCAGTCTCTGAGCTAGACATCGGCAGAGGGATTTTTATTTGTAGAAGGTGTCTTTTGGTTTCAATTTCCAAGAGGTTATCAAAGGTCGCAGAGCAGAGCTATAATCAGTCAGAGCAACAGAAACGTGTGACAGTGAGGAGCCCCAGAAAAATGTAAACAGACCACAGTGCAAAGCAGCAGCTTTTCTCTTGCTTTAGAGAAAATATGCCATCCACAAAATTCAAACGGTGGATAATTCAACAGACCTTTGAGCGGCAGCCATCTCGAGCAATTGTTAATAAAAAATGTTTTATTGCCGCGAACAATGGGCTCTTCTCTGTCAATAGTCATACAGTATTTGCTTAAAATGTTTCACCTCTCATCCAAGAGGAGTGATTTCTTTTGGATAAAACATAACCCATTTTAATAAATGGTTGCGACCGGTCAAGTTCAGGACAGGTGGTGTTAAGTGGAAGGAATGGGGGGGGGGGGGGGGGGGGCAGTTTAAAAGTGAACAAACATGAGCACACTGATTGGTCTGGTTTTCAGGCTTTTCATGTCCAGAGTCACTTATCAACGATTATGTCTCAGCTAATCGGATTACAGCTACAGTTGCTGTTGCCAGAGTTATTAAAGTGGATAAATTATTTACACTATTACACTAATGCAGTCTCGTCACATGTTGAGAGGAAAACTGAGGGCCATGGTAGCATGAAAAGCATAAAGGAAATATTAAAAATTCTAAAAATTTATTCAGTCGAGGGTGGCACATACACAGAATGGCTTAATCGCTTGTATCTGGTGTTACTGTCATCCTGTGCAGTTCCACAACCATACATGATGACAGTTCAGGCCCCTAACACTCAACATTCAACAGGAAAAAACACTGCATGACTTAACGAGGAGACAATAATGGGGAGAAAATGCTTGTGAAAGTCCACTCAAGACTAACAAGAAAAACAAAGCAAAGGGGAAAGAGTCAAAGACAAAGTGAACACACAATGTTAATGGTCAAGTGCAGGGAAAGGTTTGTTAAACATTGACACTATGCAAACATTCATTCATCACTTTTTGGCTCTGGACGGCCGGGCTGAGGTTCAGGAATAGTGTGGAGCAAAAATATTACAAAATGTATATTAAAAGCCTTCTTTCTTTTACATGTGGCTCTGTAAATCACTATGTATATGTATTATTTTAAAGACACAATAATTAAATGAAGGTTTTCAGCTCAGACTATACTTTTCTAAAGCTGCAGTACGTAACTTCTGGAGATTTTTGGTGTTGTTGACAAGTGTTTATATTTAAAAGTTTCACACTAGGGTTTTAACTAAATACATGCAAACAGGATATGTATACAGAATCACTGTTGGGACATAAAATATGTTTATGTTTGAGGTTTGTAATCCATGACTGAAACTAGTGCTAGAAGAGAAGAAACCAAGAAACAGTCTTAACTGAATATAGAGCACGAGGGTGCACTCCTCATATTTCTCTGTTGCATTATTCTGCTGGGAAGTCTGATCTCAAGTTCAGCCATTTAATCCTACCTGAACTGGTATTCCCAAAGGAAGAAATATTTCTGCATTCATTCTCAGACTCAGATACAGACACATGACTACAGGACAAATCTCAAAAAAAAAAGACTGGAGAACAATGAATGAATGAACTCACAAAAACGACTACAAAACGCCTGTCTTTTTTTCCCCTCAAGTTTCTTCTTGGTCACACATGACAGCAGCTCTATGGCGACATGACATTCCTCCATCAGTTGTTTTAAGTCTCACCAAGGATTCACAAATAAAAAACACAACAATGACTTAAGTGAAGACAGACTCGACCCAATACCAACCGCCCAGCACACACATACACACAAATATGAATGAACAATGTGAGCAGAGAGATATAAAAGTGCATATCTCGGCATATGTGCACTTTGAATTGAGGTAAACCACATTGTTCTATGTCTGCTTCTGTTCAAGAACACTCTTTCCGCTTGCAAACAGACGCTCACATGCACTGTATGGCATCAGTTTTGTTCTTACTTCAGCAGGTTCTCAGCTCCGGCCCTCATCCTCATCTCTTTGATGATCTGCTGGTTCAGACTGGCTCGCTTGTTCTGCAGTTTGCTTCGGCCACTCTGGGCAAATGGGTTACAACCCTGAGAAGAGAAGATAGAGGGAGAGTCACATCAGCAGACAATAATGGAGAAGGTGGGGGGAAAAAAAACAAGCTCATGCAGTACTGAAGATTTAGTTGTAAAATGCTTTTACATCTCCATCGTGTTATTCAAACAGTGTTGCTGGCAGCAAGTGGTACTTTGACCTACTTATTCTTTTGTTCTTAAACTTTCAAACTAATGTGCCAATGCACTATTACGCAGCATATTATTACAGTCTTTTTAGACTTGATCTCTTCACTCTAAATAACAGTAAGGTGAGTGTGTGGTTGGTGCTTAACTGAAACACTTTTACTGTACTTGCATCTAGCGTGCCTGTGTGCATAAAATGAATGTAACTTCCTCTCTGTGGGTGGCTGCACTGTGCCTTCATCTCTAAGTATCCCGTCCCCAGAGTCAACAGGCTGTCAGTCATAGCACAGCAGCGCAGATCCACTGACCTAAGACATTCATGGTGACTGACTAACAGCAGCACAACAGAGGTGCGGTCTGCACTGTACTTCTGTGATGCACACAGGCCTGTCAGGCAGTAAAACCAGTTTGTTCACTGTTTCCAACACGAAACACCAATTATCAGATCCAGTGTGATGTCTGCAGGACAATGAGATCAGTTTCTGCTTCAAACCTTAAGATAAAGGCAGGAGTGAACCGATTTGCCAGCTGTACATTAGCATCAGCCGATATTACCTTTGTTGACTATCATTGGAAAATAAGATGGTACTCACCAAAACAGCCACTAATGTTAATCTTCTAATTGAATAAGTTGTTAAACGAAATGACAGACTGTGATTATTAACAGGCTCTGTGATGCTGTAAAGGTATAAAGGGCTGAAAGACGATTTCAAATAAACATTTTCTTTGTGTTCCTGCCACAAAAGAACAACAGAAATTAAACAAACAAAGCATCAGTATCGGTATCTGCCGATACTGATGACCACAAGTCTGACACTTCCTCAGAGTTAGGATGTGTCAAACCTGTGTCACTTCTTAATGGGCCACATGCTCTCCTGTTCCACAAAAAGTGTGTTATGTTAATTTGTTGTTTTGACAATTTCAGTCTCAATGACCTAAATGAGGCTGGTTTTGCTGAGAGGAGACGTAAACACCACGGTGACGAGGGCGTCATTACCAAGGCAGACTAAATTAATAGAGGTCTTTTTTTGTGCACACTTTTCAATTTCCTTCCTGTGCTTTGGTTGCTATGGTGCTAATGGCACTGTTTAAAGTGTATGGGTCACAGTTACATGTCACCTGACATCAACACACACCTCACTTCTGCTGAGACGAGGCTATGATCCCTCACTGACCTCCCACATATACAGTCGATACCACAGGGAACCAGACTGTTTGGCTTTATTTAGTTTTTGCATTTTAGCTCAGGGCTCAGCACATAATAAAACTGATAAATAAAACAAGAGTCACAGATGAGAGAGCATATTCTCTCTATAACCACTTGGCTGTTCTTGTACAAACACTTCAGTGACCTGAGGTGGTAATGATTAACCATTAATACAAACAAACCACAAAAATTACATAACCAAACTCCGCCAACACAATTGGACATAGCAAAAGCTATTATTGGAATGGCGGCAGGGTGAGGTCATTGACAGATAACAGCAGAGGGTGTGTCTTCACGTGACTCGTTAAGTCGAAAAAAGGGCGTATGTGCAGTATCTGTGCGTTAGAGAACAAGGGAGTGGCTGCTGGTTGATAATTATTTCATCTAGTCTGAGCATTTACATTTTGATAATCTCAAATATCAAAACCAATTATTCTTCCTTAGGACTAAGTTCAAAACACAGATAAATGCTCAGTATCTGTAACACTACCCAATGGTGACGTAAACAAGCTGAAATCATGGCTAAATCCATGTTTTCTACCAAAAAAAAAAAACTATGCCTCCAGACAAATGTTTCAGCTGTTTCAGCCTGAAGTTTCCTGCATCCATACTAACACAACTGAAAATGTATATCACCTGCTTATACATGTACACTGGACATGTGTCTGCTGTTGTAAACAGAACAGTGAAATGAGTGTTTACTTTTCACAGCTGATGTTCAAATTGCGATAAGAATCAGTCACGAAGCAAATGCCGGTAACTGTGTCACAGATTTCCATGGTCTCCGTTTCTTCCTGTTCAGACTTAGAGTGAACTGGAGTTTTCCAACTACAACAGAGCCACCAGCAGCTTTTTCAAACGTTTGAGTTTTAGGGAGTGTGGACGGCAGATGTACGGAGCAGCCCGTGTGTTGGACTTCACGAGTTATCGCCTATTTCAGAGGCGACTATTTGGCAAAATGCTCAGAAGGGAATCTGCATCATTCAGTCTTAACAGAGACAAAAGTATTTTCAGTGAGCTACTGTGTCAGAGACAATATGTGATCACAGCTGCAGCTCTCATTTGCCTATTTCCAATACAAACCCTGGTGAGGGAATCACAAGAGTCTCCAAGTTGAGGGAGCTCGTCTGGTTTGTGAACCAGGACACATGTTGTCAATTTGTGTCTGTGGTCTGGCTTAAGAACGGCCTCGGGCCAGATGCTACGTCAATGCTCTCACTGGCCGAGGAGGATAAAGAGAAGAAACATGCAAATTCGGCTTTTTGCCGTGCCATGTTTCCATCCCCAAGTCGTCCAGTCGGACTTCTGCCAACTGCAGGAGTAACAGTGGATGGCTGGGATGGAAGCCCTGAACCACAACAGCTCCCTCGGGCATCGGTCGAACCCAATGAGGCCTTGTAACTCATTAAACTCATTTTCACCCAAGAGAGAGTGGCACATAAAATGGCAGCTCAGATCATCTTGGCTCCACTTAGTTAAAATTTGACCAAAAAGTTTCCAAATTGCAAATCCCTTTACCATGACACAATGAGAAAGTAGAACTTTGTGGTTTGAGTGAATGTGAAAATATACTGAGACAGGCTCCTGCAATTAAAGTAAAAGACTCCTGATCTGAGAAATGCAGAGGGGAAAGGAAATGAAGAGAACGTAAAAGTGACGATAAAATGAGACCCCACAACTTACACCAATGAAGGTTAGAGTTTGTGGTTTAGGCATTAGCCTCTCTAGTCTCCCACTATACAGTCCCAGACCCTGCATCCAGCTGACCTTTTTATAGACACAGGAAGTGCAGCACAGAGCTTAAATCCAGACAGCGTTCAGAGGGGGATTCGGGGGGATTGAAAGACACAAAGGCCCTGTTCAGATGTCCACCTAAACAAGCTTGTCTATAAAAACACTCCAGTTGAGGACACCGTTACAAATGTGGCCGAATGAGACATGCATGGACCACTGCATGGCAGACAGGGAAGACGGTGCTCAGTGAAAACATGTTAAATAATCACTCAATCGCTGCCAAGAGATTTTCTCATGCCCTCAAACAAGAAACAACACCCTGCTTGCTACAGTTTCAAAAAAAACACAGAACTGGTTAGGGAGGTTTTGCTGCAGGTTCCTTAAGCAATGAATGGGGATTATTCTTCCTGATGACAGTCACTCTGTAATGACAGCATCTTATTTGCATGACGAAAAGGTTTCATCTCCAACACAAGTAAGAATGGACCTCTTATCGGAGAAACCGGCTGCTTACATTTGCATCTCATCTTCTTTGGATGATGCCATTATCCAGATAATGTCCAAAGTGTCCAACTCTTAGAGCAAGAATGTCTGTTTTACAATAATCTACAGATTTTTCCAGATTACAAGTGAAAAGAAAGACACAATGCATGTGTGATCGGTGTGACCTTTGGGTAGGAGGTTGAGAAAAGGTTAATTATGGGATGCTTGGTCATGGCCCTTTCAGTCACACTATCAGTAAGTGCAGGAGATATGCCTATTCTTGGAGTAACACACACACATCTGAAACTGACAGTGGTGTGGTTGTGACACATCAGGAGCGTCAGTGTTAGTGACACCCTGGTATTTACACATTTTGTCTGTGGTGTTTTATATACCTTTGATTTTAAATTTAGTTCATTTTCATGTTGGGAGTTCCATATTTTTTAGATGAAAGTATCTTCTTTAAACAAGTTATTGCTTATTTACCTACATCTGTTAAAATATGTGGTCATTCCTGCTCGATTGGTTCTCCAATGCTGTCATCATTTAAAAGTCATTCAGGGGGGTTCAGGTTACAAAATGTTCTCCTTATGGTTTCATTCTGTATTTCTTTTCTTTTTTTTTAATCTGTAAAGCACTTTGTGTTTAAATTTAAAAATAATATTAAATAAAATCATTTTAATTACTACAGTTTCAGTTGATGTACAGCTGGAAGCTGTGAACATGGGCAGTCTGTAGAAGAAAAAATATATATGGCTATATTTAAGCATAAAAAGATGGAATGCCAACGTGAAAATTAACTCTTAAATTTAAAGAATTTAAGTTAAAAAAGTGAATAATAAAATATAGGCGACTACTTTCTAGAGGATACAATTAACAAAGCTATGTATAAATATAAACATATAAAATAATAAATAAATAGTTGTGCTCTTTGATGAATTCTCCGATGGTAAAAACATGAAACGTTTAATTGCAGCAAACACTAAACTAGTAAACCAAGAAGCTAAAGACATTGTTAGTTGTTTTTTTCCACCCTTTTATTAAGAAGCGTAAAAACATTATCAAGTGTCGTCATCATCTCCTAGCTGTCACAGCACACTTGGGACAGACGAGAAACAAACCTGACCTTTCTGAAGTAGCTGCCGTCTCCTCCACCGTCTTGGATTCCGTTCGGTAAAAGTGTGTCCGTCATCTTCAAGACTCAAAGTCTGACGAAAAACAAGTGAAGCGTTGATTTAAAACAAACCAAAATAAAGAAGAATCTAGTTTAAACCAGAGTTCGGCTGCTCCACAGGTGACTGTCGTGTGTGCTGCTCTCACAGCTGCGTGTCTGCTCTGACTGCTCCGTGCACTGACTCTGCTCAACGCCACACTGACTCCGCCCACTCACGAGAAAACAGCTCACTTGGGCTTTTTAACTTTTTAACATTTGATCGCCAAGTTTGACGAACTGGAATTACACTTTTGACTCGTAATTGGATTCTGACCGTTTTAGTTTTAGATATCTGTGACGTCATTCTTACCAGTCAAAACTACAGTTTCAGGTATCTGCAATTCAGTTTCCACCAGTCAAAATGACGTCACCGATATCCGTAATTCAGTATGTCAAAATCACGTCAGAGACGTCTGTAATTCAGATTTTATGACGTCCCAGCTATCCCTAATTCAGTTTGTCAAAATGACATCAGATACTTGTAATTCAGTTTTTATGATGTAACAGATATCCATAATCCTCTTTATCAAAATCACGTCACAGATATTCATAAGTCAGTTTTTATGAGTCAACAAAAATTCAGTTGGATATCTGCATCCAGCTTCAGTTATCTTCAACGTCATTATGACTAGTCACAATTCAAGTTTGAGATATCTGCAACCTTATTCTATCTGAAACTAAATTCTAGATGTCTACTCAATTGAGGATGATTAAAGATATGTTGAACTTGAATTGTGACTGGTCATCATAATGACGTTGTAGATATCTGACACTGGAATTAGATTGGAATTAAATAATGACAAACCCCATACACATGAATGGCAAAGGTGACATCATTGTCACTAGTAAAAATTGTACTTTTGACGAGTAAGAATGAAGTTGCAGAAACTGTATCAGTAGTGAATATCTTGTCTACTGATTAAATGTTAAACTCATTTGCTATAGTCGAGACTAATGAAAGAGTGTTTTTATCCTTTCTGGTATGCAAAGACCACAGTAGAGGGATGAGTGGAGGTTTGTTGCAATCTGCAGTCTCACCATTTGATGTCACTAGACCTTTGATTATTAAAAAAAAAAAAACCTCAACATTGGCGTTTTATTTTACATTTATTTTTTCAGAGTCTTTATAGTATACCTGTCCAGTGAATTCCAGGCAATAAACTAACTTTGCAAAGCGGTTTTATGGTAATTCCATGTAGTCAAACTTGGAGATGATGTTAAATGTTAAAAATGCTTGCCATACTGTCCACTCCTCTATTCTCACAACACTTTCTGCCCCTTTCTTATTCTTTGGTTTACATGTTGGGTTTATATGGGTGGAGCCTTTTGTTTGCAATGGTAAGCCTCTGTTTCAAAACACAGCTGAATAAACTCTTGCTAGTTTGTCCGTTTGTAACATGGCGGCGCACAATGGCAGCCTCTATAAAGCAGGGCTACACAAGCCAAACATTGTTTATTTTAATATGACAAATACACACTGTATGTTTCAGTACTAATCACATCAAGTTTCAATATGCAAATACCCTACCATACTTATTTTTCAAGATTACATCACTTAAAGTCGTCGGTGTGAATGCAAGGGAAAAAAAATCAAACAATACAATAAGCAATTTGAATTGGGTGATAATACTGCAGTATAAAGTACCTTGAAGGGATACTTTAGTATCTTACCAAAAATTACTTTGGTAGAAGTTGAAGTCACTTTTCATGATATTACTTAAGTAAAAGTCTAGTGGCTGGTTTAGGGTTAGTGGCTCTGTGGTAGTTGTCTTTCAACTGGAAGGTTGTGGGTTCAATTCTTGGCTTTGCTAGTCTATATGTGTCCTTAAGCAAGACCCTCAACCCCAATGTGAATGGCAAAACTGTAGCGTAAAGCAGCTCATAAAGAATAGACAATTGCTCTATAAATACAGACTATTACCAACTCTTCTTCTGATTTTATTTGGTACTAACGAGTAACAAAGCCAGTCAGAGGAAATGTAGTGGAGTAAAAGTAAAAGTTGCTACAAATATAAATAACAAGGTATTTGTACTTTGTTACATTACAACACTGCAATACTGTATTTAAAAAGCAGTGTTCAACAAGTGTGTTGTTTGAAAGATGCACAGCATAAACACATGCAAACACTATAAAAAGTAATAAAATAATATTAATAAAATGCAGTTTTATTCTGTTGCCCAGCAACGACAGGGAGACAGGCTGTGGTCAGCAGATTTTTAGCGAGTGAGCTGATGTTTGACTGACTTCCCAGCAAATTCAGTCCTGAGCTAACTCTAAGAAACACAGTAAACACACCTGAGCAGGATTTATTGTTGTGCGTGGTGTTGTATTACGTGGCCGTGAGACTGTGTCTGCTCATGTGTGGCTGGTTTTGCATGTTAGAAAGCAGGTTAAACTCCTGTTTATGATGGAGAGGTGGTAATTAATGTCAGGAGAGGATTATTAACTGAAGACGGTATGAGGGAGTTGCTGTGCCTGTAAACTAGGCCAAATATGTCTTTGCGTGGGGTGTTTCTGCATCTGAAATCCAGACAAAGGCTTTTACAACTTCTTTTATATTCAACCTTGTGTCACCTCTTTATGACTCAGGAATTCAGTTACCATTTGACACATAGAGGTGTAGAGGAAAGTGGGAAATGCACTCAGATTTCTTTCCTGATGTGATGCTGTGTTTTCTTTCCTTCAGCAAACAGAGCTGATTCTTTAGAACAACCAAGACGATTGTTTTAAGCGAAATGTTTATTATATAAATGCGTCTCGTTCAACGTTATAAAACAGACCAGCAAATGTGTTGTTAGTTGTACTGTATTTGAAAAGTCATTTAATCAATATCTCTGCTTATGTTTCTATAATTATTCATCTGTTATTACATGTTGCTGCTGTCCATTGTGCTGCTGTGTCAATCTGGATTTACTCTATTGTCATGTAGTAAATATTTTACCCACTAGGTGGAGGTACAGGTTAATACTTAAACATTACATTCATTGCTCATCCTTGGTAAATAAATGGATTTTATGAATTAAGCTTGATTCCCATCCCTATACTTATATATTATATATATATTATATTATATTTGTACAATCATGCCTCTACAGGTCAAACATACATCCAAAGACTCTTTATAAATATGACGTCAACAATTATACCTGTGCTTTCTCTGAAAATCTGAGCGTATGTATGTATGTATACATTTTCAGTTTCTTGTTGCCTCCACAAGAATGGTGGCCGAGTTCCATTGTTTTGTGCTCATATGTCTGTCTGAACAACACCAGAACCCTCGAGCTGTCAGACAAATGAAACGCCTTTAAGCCAATTTAATCAAATTATTATCATCTATATAGTTAAAGTCGAATAATGTGAATCAAACACATGATCTAGATGAATGTTTTATTACCTCAAGCTGTTTTATTGTCTGTTTGTTTTTAATTTAGGTGACCTTTTGTTGCGAAAAGTATTGTGAGTTTATCAGTTGTTGTTGCACAAATATGTGAGTGTGCACACCGCAAATATGTAGGTAATGTGCCTTGCCTCATTTAGGGCCATTCCACTGATAGTTTGGGGATGAAAAGGAAAATACTGCGTCATATATGTGGGCCAGCACAGGAAAAATGCAAGGAAATGGAACACATCGTTAATGAGTTATTATTTAATTCCTTTCTGCTTCGTCTTCTGTAAAAATAATACGCTTTATAGTCAGACTATTGCGCCCGGGACAACGCATTAATTGCTGTTGAATATTTTCATCAGAGATTAATAGGGCTCAAGATGTTTGATAGTCTGTCAAGGCAAAGGCATGATGGATGGGCAAGTAAAGCTAATGTCTGAACTGCATTAGGTGATGATGAGCGTTCACCCTGCAGGCAGTTTTGGCTGAAAAATCACTTTAAATATTTTTCCCACAATCACCAAGTTCTTCAGGGTGGTAAAAACAAAAAAGGTTGTGATCCACAGTTTCCATTCACAGTCTCTTTCATTGTGTTTTGCTACTGAAAATGTGCAGTGCACATTCTTCATCAGCTCTGCTATACAGCGTTTTCATCAAGTTAAAGGGCAAATCCCTTCAAGAAAGGACAGAATATTTCCCCATTTTCATACAATTTCAAGTGAAAATTAAACGATAGTAAAATTTGTCAACAATGCTCAACCATCAACAGTCTTAATATAATATCTTAATATAAAGTACCTAAAAGGGATACTTGAGTAAAAGTACAAGTACCTTACCAAAAAAAGATTTTGGGAGAAGTTGAAGTCAGTTTCTTGTAATATTACTTAGGTAAAATTCTTAAAGTATATGACATTTACTGTACTTCAGCATCAGAGCCATGGTAGCTCAGTGGTAGAGTGAGTTGTCTTTCAACTGAAAGGTTGTGAGTTCAATTCCTTGGCTCTGCTAGTCTATGTGTCCCTGAGCAAGACACTTAAACTCATGTTGTAGAGAGTGAAAGGGTATGAAAGATGTGTGAATGGCAAAACTGTAGTGTAAAGCAGCTCATCAAGACTAGAAAAATGCTTTATAAATACAAACCCTGCTGATTTTATTTGATGGTACGAGTAACAAAGATAGAGGAAATGTAGTGGGGTAAAAGTACACAATTTATTTTGGAAAGGTAGTGCAGTTAAAGTAAACGTTGCTAGAAATATAAATAACAAAGTACAGTTACATGAAATTCATACTTAAGTACAGTAACAAAGTATCTGTACTTGGTTACATTACAACCCTGACCATCAACACCATCTTAATAACCAGAAGTCCCAGCCTGTTGAAGACTGCATGTGAAATGAAGGTGCTCTGCTTTTTGCTCATTTCTCTTCTCCTCACAATGAAACACAAAGCTGTTTGTGAGTGAACTGCTTCTCAGCTGCTTTTCTGAAGGCAGAGAGGGCACCGCAGTGAACAACGGGAACCGGCGTTCAACCCCCCAGGCACAACAGGAAGTGCTGTGGGGTTGCTATGCAGCTCTGCTCTCCAACCACAAGAACTCTGGGTTCCCTGTTAACAAATGATGTGTGGTGAGGGCAGTATGGCAAACCATTTGAGCAGGCACTCCAGAAGCTCTACAGTAAGAATAGATCAAGGCCGGTATGAATGAGAGAATGAGAGGGAGTGTTAGTTTGTCCTTGGATGCAAAGCGGTGTCAGGTTCATGGCCTCGTCTCCTTCCTCATTCCTCCTTTTATGTTTCCTTTCTGCCATTCTTAAGTTTTTCAGTCTCTTGTTTCCTTTCTCCTTCCTTCCCTAGGTCTTCAATTCAACCTTTTGCTCTATAGCCTCACTCTCTTGTTCGACCCCCCCTTCCCTTCCTTCCAACCTCCTGCCACCATCATTGTTTTATTTCGTTGTTCCTATGTCTTGTCCTTACTGCAGATGAAACAGCACATCATGTGATATGACAAATAATATTCTGATCGATATATTGCAAGTTTTACATCGTCTGTATTGTTTGTGGACTTATAATGGCCCATATTGATGTTGACTGTAACCTTTGACTGCTTCAACGTCTTAAGCGATACTATCTCATGAAACAGCACGACAGTCGTGTGGCAGCAGCGAACTTATTTTATCTTTTATTTGACTTCATCAATTATAATGAAAAAAACTGTCAGGCGGATAAAGGATAATCCAAATGAGCAAGCATTTGTCTCTTGTTCCCTCCAGTAAGGTCATCTGTCATTCTCCATTTGCCCACTAGATGTCCCCAGACTTATTTTCTTGTCTCCATATCCATTTGCTCACCTGTCCATATTTCTTTACTTTTACCAGCCAGGTTCCCCCACTCAATGCCAGGTGGTCTGTGGTCTGGTCTCACGGTGTATCCCATCATGCCTGCCACCATCAGGTCTAATCCTTGTCATTCACTACATTTAAGTTACTGTACTGAACCTGCTTGTGTCTGTGCTGCCACATCTTTTTCTCTCTGAGGTGAGAAGACGCTTCTTATCAACTCACAAATCCTTTAGTTCAGTGTCAAGTGCAGCCGCCAAACACCTGCATCCTCCTCTTCCCCTTTTCATTTTCTCATTATTCTCCACTCATTTCTTCCTAGTACTGCTCTGCCTTTTGGTGTGTCCATGTTGTCCTCCTCACACACATCTCTTCCTCCTCCAGCCTCTGTTCTGGGATGTTGTGATGTTTTTGTTTACAGCACAACTCCTCCTCTTATGCCACCACAGTATTTTGGCTGTTCCTCCATCCATCTCCTCCTCTTCCTCGCACCCTCCATCACACTGAAGCCAATGTTTCAGCTTGCCTTCCTGTCGCCAACAAAGCAACTCCTCTCTTTGTAGGGGCCTCCTTTAGGACAAGGAGGCCAGCCTCCAAGTTAATTGTGCATTCGTTAGCATTCGCCTGCCGCAACTTTGCACCTTAACTCTTTAAGCTGTAGATGAAGTGGTGTGTGTGTGTGTTTATTTTATTCTTTTCAGTTTGTGGTTGTAGACACCTCATTACCGGAGAAATAGAAGGTTGTTGTTTTTCAGCATTCTCCTCCATGCAGGTTTTACCTGGTGCTGTGTGGGGTCTTTTCAGTGGGCTTAAACTCAGTGGTAAGTCAGCACTGCTAAGATCTGGACTGCAGACAGGCCAGTCAAACACATGCATGCTATGTAAATGAAGCCCCACTATTGTAACTCCTGCAGAATGAGGCCTGGCACTGTCCGGCTGAAACAGCTATGGAGCTATCTTGAGCATATGTATCTTTTATTCCAATGGAAGTCTCTGCATCAGTGGTGCCATACCCAGATCAACCATGACACGGGCACTGATGCACCTCCTTACACCTTTCAGCACACAGATTCTGACATTCGTCTTTCCCCCAAAACAAGCTGAAACATGGAGTCATCTGACCACAGAACACATTTCCACTCTCACTCATTTTTCTTACAATCTTAAGCTGAGAAACATTGTCTTTGGTGAACCACAACACACCATTGCTTGCAAAGTCTAATCCTCTAAATGAGTGTGTTGCAAGTATCATTTTGTATTTTTTTATATCTATATTTGCAAAATACAATGAGGTTTAGCAATGAAAACGCAAACTAATTACAGATGACCAAATGACAGAACTATCTTCACAGAGAAGACCAGATGAAGAACTGGACAACATCGCTGAATCTGCTGCATCTTCAATACTTCCTCTTACTCTTGTCTTACTCCTCTCGTTCATCTTCTCTCCTCATCACATTATGTAATGGTAACTTGGTGCTAATTTGTGATATTAGAGTACAAGAATCTTTCATTTCCGTTCTGCTCTTGCAGCGCTCTCTTCTGTGGTTGGGGACCACAGCTGCTAAGATGCAGACACGAGGTGCAGATACAAGCAGAAGACACTAAGCTGGGATGCAATACATTGACACTTCCAGTGTAGGCATCAAGTTACAAGGTAAAACAAAGCAATTTCTGGGTAAAGCAAAAATACATTCCTCTAAAGTGAGGGAATTCAGTGTACAATTGAACCAACATGTTCACTTTTTGTCAATATTTGAGAGTAATTTTGAGAGCTAATGCATATACGATATCATGCCCATTTTAGCCAGGGCACAACGAAAACAGGCATTTAACCATGTATGGATCAAGATACTTCTGAGTCCAAAAGGACAGCTAGATCCAAGACCTTTCGGCGTCCTTAAAAACAAGTGTAGTTTTCACTTTCATCTCCCTAAACTGTTTCTTTGTACCGTATATGTTAAAGCATATAGAATTTACAGGGGAAATAATACACAAGTGAGAAATAATACTCATCTTCAGTGAATGTGAGTGTGTTCTCACTGACAAAAATACCCAGGAAGCCATCACTGAAAACAAATGCACTGGAGAGGAAATAATTAATCATTCTTTGTGTAATGCCCTCACGACACTGGCCCATTTATACCCATCTAACTAATTGGTATGAGTGTGAAGTAGAGAGCACATGACAACTCCCGGGCTGGACATGAAGCAAAATGACTGACTGACCATCCAAGACCAATGCTCCACATCCACATTAGGTTGGCACAAGAACAAGGACTGCAGCGTAATATTGATTATCCACTAAATCCATTACAATGAATACATTACTAATATGAAGTGTAACGTTAGCCCCAGCTCTCTCCCAAACACCACGCACTCCATACTAATGTCAGTGACACTGGACACATCCATCAAAACAAAAATAGAAAGCTCTTTAGAAGAGGAGAGCTTCTTCGACTTTTATTAGATACATGTTGTAGATAAAATCTTTTTTTTCTGCAAAGTACAGAGTCGTGCCTACTCACCACACTGAAAGTACGCAAGACGTTATAACTTGGCATATTAGCATATATTTATATTTGGACTTAAAATTAGCAATAATAAAGTATTTTTGATGTCCCATCTGCTAATATCCAGGCAAATGCAGCCTCCACTGTGACCCTTTTACAATATGTGTGTGATGCTGTTTTGGAAATACATGCTTTGTGATTGAGGTAAGCAAATAGAAAACAGCTTGACAACTTATCAGCTGTTATCAGTGACAGGGATTCTAAGGGTAAATCTGCTTAAGTTTTTCCAGTTTTGTATCCACATGAAACCAGTATTAAGGGAGCCCTAAATGCTGTGTTTGAAAAAAAGGTCCCAGAGTGAGAAAATCTCAAAATACCACCCTTGCATTTTGTATACATCCAATAACGCTACTTTGGGAAACGTTGACGTCATCGTCCCACCTCTCTCTTACGCCTGCATTTGCTGTCCCTATCTTTGTCATCGTTGTCTTTCTCTTTTTGTCTTAAGGAGATTGTTTGGTCAATGACATGAAAAGCTTTATTTAAAAAGAAAAGTTTGCATAGCTTTATGCACTCATTCAGTGTCTCCTTCTCTGTTATTGGTGTATTTCTGTAGCAGAACTACAGCACCACGTGCAGGCCTGGCATATGTACTACAAGGTTTAGAGTCATTTTGTGTGGATGAAATTATTTCTTGAAACAATGCAATCTTTTATAGAGAAGAAAAATATCACATAAGGAAAGTTATGTTTCTTTTTGGATAATAATCCTGTGTGGAATTCCACAAATTTCAAGTCCTATATGACATAATTAAATCTGGAAGATTCAGAGTCCGAGACAAGATGAGACCTTCTCAAAAGTGGTCTTGAGGCCAAGACTGGTCTCTACTACAGCACCAATAAATGACCTATAAAACAAAACCTTTAAGGTCCAATATGCAGTACTTGAATGCCAGATAACCTAAGTGTCACAAATGAAATCAGACATGTAACATAATGTACTCGTCCACCCAGTGTTTCATGTACCTATGTGTTACTGCTGTGTCACTGGCCTACTGTTCACCTTTGGATGTTCATTGTCTGTCCTCCACCTAAGGGTCATGAGGCAGCCGGAAACCAGTCCCAGCTGACATAGGTTGAAAGACAGGTTACACCCTGGACAGGCCGCCAGTCCATCACAAGGCAAACATACAGAGACAAGCATTCACTGTCACGTACACACTTACAGACAACATAGAGTGTCTAATAATCCTCTGCATGTTTTCGGACTGTGAAAGGAAACCAGAGAAAACCCCCACACACACACACGGCCAGAACAGTGCTAGCAACAGAGCTAGCCACTATACACCGCCTTGTACACAGCCAGTTACGTCCAAATCCAGGACAGAAGAACTAAAGCAGAGTCCTTTCTTGACTTGTAGAACTACATTCAGGGAATGCCAGACTACTAATCTCAATGTCCAAAGCCTTTTTAGGCAAAGGATGAGCTTCCTTTGGAAGTCAATCCAGGCATGTTCAGGGGCTACGGGATAGGGGATCGGAACGCAACATTTTTCTATACAGGGTCTAACATGTTAGACACAGGCCCCAATAACAATGCTCAGGAGGTAATGGTGTAATGGTGAATGGCATGTATATTTCTATATCTATAGTGTCTTTCTACTCTTGATAACCATTCAAAGCCCTCAACTCTTGCCCTTTTTTCCCCCATTCACTCGCATAAGAGTAAAAGAAAGCATAGCACTGTTTACATTCCCTATTTGTTCACTAACTAAATACAGGTGTCTGTCCCCAGCTGATGCTGTAACAGCTTCCACTCTTCTGTGAAGATTTTCTACTTAGATGTTGTAGTCTGTCTGTGGAAAGGTTGCATATTCATCCATTAAAGCGTTTCTGAGGTCGGACACGGATGTTAAATGAGAGGGCCTAGTTCACAATCTGCAATCTAGTTCATCCCAAAGGTGTTAAATGGGACCGAGGTCAGTTCTTCCACGCCAACGTACCCGACCAAGCCTCTACGGTCATTGTCAGTCATGCTTGAAAAAGGAAGGACCGTCCCCAAACTATCCCCACAAAGTTGGACACATAGAATTGTCCAAACTATCTTGGTAAACTGAAGCAACAAGGTTTCTCTTCACTGGAACTCAGAGGCCAAGGCCAACCCTAGAAAAACAAGCGTATTCTATAGTCCGGAGGTAATTGCTTGTTCTAAAATGTATGTATGTATAAATAACTGGGCCTGAAATGAGCAGTATTCTGAACTGACTTGTTCCAAAGGTGGCATCCTATTACAGTACTATGCTTGGAATTCAGTGAGCTCTTTAGAATGACAAATGTTTGTTAAGGCAGACAGCGCTGCAAGGTGTGTGACTTTAGACATGTGGCAATGAGACTGAAAATGAAACACTATCAATGTTGCCTGTATCGCTGTGTAAAGAAAAAAACCGCAAAGATGCCTTTTCTTAGTTAACTGTATTATGAAAAACAGGTGAAAGAAAAGAATGCAACATTACAAAGTCTTAAGTCCACTGTTGTCAGATTTGGTAGAATAAAATGTGTGAGTGTTTGTGTGTTTTCGCAGTATCCAACACTGTCGTCTACAATGGGCGCCTCCCTGCTCTGTTAAGTGTTAGCATGCCGACATATTTAGCTCAAAGCACAGCTGTGCATGAGTTGGTTTCCACGTGTTCTACCTATCTAATTCACACAGCCTATGTACAGTATGACTTTTCCCAAGTTCATCTAAAATGAACATTTCACAGCACACAGCGAGAGCACGACAGTCTGAGTGTTATGATCCGGGCGGCTGTAATCTACAGTATCGACACAAGTCGTTCGCATGTAGAACATTTCTCAGTCGACCCCCCACTTCAAAAGAAGAGCAGAGGCTCAAATTACAACAGTGCACAGCAAACGCAGTCTCACATCCTGTCACCACTCACCACATTTAAAGGGGTAGTTCAAATTTTTTCAAGTGCGGTTGTAAAAGGGAGTGACACCTAGTCAATGCTAACTTCACCCAGAGTGTCGCTTGGAAAACAAGTCTGAGACACTGGCACAGACACAGACATGGCAGTGAGCAAGGGCAAGAGGAAAAGACTAATATTAGTCACTAAACAAATGGCGCAAGTTTTAATAGATAATTGTTTTTGGTTGTGGTTGTATGAGGTATTGACACATTATCAACACCAACTTGGCTGTAGTGGTTTTAGCCAATTCAAATCTCCACCTCCATCTCATAAATGTGTTCTTCACCTTTTTCACTCCCCGTGTCAAAGTCCATAGAGAAAATTGCAGAATTCACATCATGGCACCAACAAAATAACGAAAACTAAAATTGAAAACACATTTTCGTTAACTGAAATAAAATAAAAACTAGAGGGTTTTTTTAAAACAAAAAACAAAAAACACAAAAAAACACGATAACTAAATGAAACTGAATCAAATTGTTGCAAAAATGTGCTTTCGTCTTTGTAAATGTATCTCATACATAATCCTTCTGCTTCATATATGAAGTGTATTTATTTATTCTCTGCCAGCAATTTTGAAAGGTTGTATTTTCATTCATAATAAAAATGTTTTCAATTTGTTTTTGTTTACAATGTGGGACATAAGGCTATGCAATGTTAACATAACCTTTGTTAGTTCATCCAAGTGACTCAAACCTTTAGTCTAGGGGTTTATTATTTTTAATTTTGCTCATGTTTTTCCTCTGATTGAGCTCCCTGAGACTCCTGTGATGTGTCTCATGAGGGTTATTTATTATCATTTATGTTATATTCATGTCTTTAGTCTGTTGGCTATATGCACTTCAGGTTACGTTCTTGTAGACTGTTCATCTGTCCTAATACATTTTTAATGTATTAAAAACTAATAAACTAATAAAAACTAAACTAAAACTACGCATTAACAAAAAATAAAAACGATATAAAAACTGGTAAACCCGCTCTTAAAACGAATTCAAATGAACTAATTTCAAAAACAAAGCGTCCAAGCTAAATAAAACTAAAAACTAAAATTTTCAGCAGTCTCCTGATGGTCTCTTGAGTCACCATGTAGGCCAGCCTGAATGCATTTCAAATGATCTTGTATCCATAGTGCATGCCATATCCGTCCAACTGATCCTGGAGAAACATTGAAACAAACATACAGATCTGAATGAGCTTTCCTGACAAAGAAAGATTAAAGATTAAAGATTTCAAGTCCTCAGGTGCCTGCGTAAAGTCAACAAACTAATGGTAATACCATCTATGTGACTTAAGGACAGGACTATCTCCCAGTGTCTTAAACCCAGATCAAAGTAAAAACTTGATTAAACTAAAAAAAGCCGCCCATGTTGTTATAAATCGAACTCTCAATAAAGGAATGAATGCGTTTATTGTTTCAAATGCGCTCTGAACTCAGAAAAAAAGTATACAGTAACTCAGAAAATAATTACTCCGAAAAACCAACCATGAAAAAAAATTACTCTGAAAAACAGAAAAAAATAAATGATGTTATGAGTACACATGTTTATAATAAAAAAAAATGTGTGAACAAATACGCAATGACATCATAAATACACATTTGCAGTCTGCAGCGTCAGACTGACTTCGGGGTATTTGTTGTACAGAACAAGTAAAAATGTTCATCCTCCATGTGGTTTTCAGATGGCAGTCACGCCCTTCCATGTTACCTGAGGCAAGGTAGCGTTCTCAGTGTTGTCGGTGCGCATGCGCACGTCTCCCTCCGTTCAATCCGTAGTAAAGTCAGCCCAGAGAGAGAGAGGAGTCTGGTCCAGAGTACAGTATCTGGACCGGACCGAAGCGGGCAGGACGCACATTTGCGAGGCGGAGGAGATGGGGAACAAAGAGAAAAGGAAGAAGGATAAAGACTCGTCCAAGAGCGACAGAGTTACCCTGAAGAAAGAAATTGGACTTTTGAGCGCTTGCGCTATTATCATTGGTGAGTGTGTTGACAGCTTTTGTCTGAAATAATGCAGCCTGTTCAAATCGGGGAACTCCTTACAGTGAGTTCAGTTTCAATGAGAAGAAACGCATTTGAGCGAGATGTATATACATATACATGTACATATACATATACATATACTGTACATATACATATACTGTACATATACATATACATATGTAACGTGGTGAAAGTGCAGTCGCTGTTCTGTTTTGTCACAGTTTCATTGCACACAATAAGAGTCGGGGTTCCGTTTTAGTTCCTGAGCACTGCACTGCAGGGATCTCCTCAATGTGTGTTCTACAGTTTTGGAAATAATGTGTTAAATAATTGCCGCGTAAAGCCGACGAAGTGCGCACCGAAGTTGGTTTTACGCACGGATGCTGCTCCTGCTGCTCCTGCTGCTCCTGCTTCTGCTGGCTTTTGTTCATTTGGGGTAACTGTTGCATCAGTCGGCGATGCCCCGAATATGGACACGCTTACGTGGCTGCAATCATTTTACATATATACTGTACATTCAAACACAAAGCTCAGCCCCCACGAGGTCCACCTGCGCCACTGTTGAGGTTTAACGCGGAGCTAACTCGCGCCAGGGTTAGACGTGCGATTTCCATTAATGTTGTTCCTCTCTGTAGTTGTTCCTATTTACACCGCACCCACAACACAAATCTACTTACAAAGTATATTAAAGTCCTGCCACAGATAAGGAAGTCTGTTGTTAAGGTTACGGTTTTGGCGAACGATGCTCTGTGAATGTATGTAGGAAATAGACGCAATGGACGATGTGACAGTGTAATATCCTTAAGTGGGAACACATTCGGCTACATACTCTCATATATAACAATATATAATAATAATAATGATAATCAATCATATGTTTTATGTGCTACGAGCAGCAGCTGCCAGCAGATCAACACCATGTGAGTGGATACACACAGATCTCATACACTCCATATCTGGAGACATGCCACTGACTTAATGAAAGCACTTGAATGCTGTCATGAAGTCATCAGTTTATTTTTATGTAAGGCAGTCTGCTCTGCAATTTAGTTTGATTTATGGCAATTATTTTACACACACACATTTTTTTTTGTAGATTCAGTGCAACTTGTCAGGCAACACACTGTGCTCTTATCAGTCTATGACATTATTTACATCAATACTTTATGGGTGTGATGATTCTCTAAGAGACCAGGTTTATGTTTTATTATGGTCTTTTGTTCGATTGGCTTTGGACTTCACATTTGGTCACATCTTTCTCTTTCTGTTCTGATTCTTCTTCATGTGTTTCTCACAACTTTGCTTCCTGTCCTATTTTCTGTGTTTTGATTTTTTCACTGTATCTTGCACAGCTATTCTTCTTAAGGACACTGCATTGACTTCCATTCATTTAGACAGTCTAAACATCATAACCAGTTAATGCTTAACCCTAACCCTAACTTAACCATCATTCACAAGTTAAACTTAACCTGTCTTGACCCTCAGAAATACAGTTCTGCCTCATTAGTTGCAGGTTTTGGTCTCCATGTGGACTACTGGTTCTGACAAAGTCAGTGTTTCACCCAGAAAAAGGTTCTCAAGATGTAACAAATACAAGAAAAATACCTGTTGATGTCACATTTTAGTATCGGCTCAGCTTGCTTTGAACCTCGCCAGAGCAGGTACCAAAAAAGTACCAGTTACCAGGCACTATCCCTAATGGGAAAGCAAAAAAAAATCGTCAAGCCGAGTAGTGGTAGAACTGAATAATTGAAAAGAGCCATTAGAGACCAAACAACAAGGTGTCATGCTGATGTGTTTTCTTGCTGCAGCATGTTGAAACAGTGCGTTTGTTGTCGATGTTTAATATGAGGACCGTGACGTGGTGTGTTATCACACTGTGAGGGACAGCTGTGGCTCTATGGGTTGAGTAGGTCATATTTCAACCGAAATTTCATGGGGGTTTGATCCGTGGCTCTTAGGTCTACATGCCGGCGTGTCTTTGGGTGAATGGTGTGTTTATAGGAAAAGGGCTGCATGTACTGCATGTATATGCTTTGTATGAATGTGTGTAATTAAGTATCTTGAGTGGCCATCAAGACCAGGAAGTGCTATGTAAAAAGAAACTTTGTTGTTTTAAGGAAAAGCCATTGTCATTTCCTGGGCCCAACCAGGTGCTTTTTGCACCTGACCCTAACCACTTTTATTTCCTCATGTCAGTCCTGTTGACATGTGAATAATTAATATATATATTTTGGCGCAGAAACACGAGCTCACACATATTTGGTTTGCAAAAACATTAAATTGCACATGATCCTTCGACTGGATTGCAACAAGCTGCACTTGCAGCAATGACTGCAGTTTACGGTATCATATCTCATCCTTTGTCCTGTATCAAGATACAGGACACAAGGATGTTTGTGTCTCTGTTTAGACCTAGAGACCTAATTACACAGGCCTACATGAATGAGATCTTTGTGCATGCTGACATTCCTCAAACATATTATACTGGTGTTACAATGTCAGATAATGACTAAAGGCAAGCTCAAGATTTTGAATTTAGTAATTTTCTTCACAAGCTGCTATGGTCAAGTCACAGGACAGACTGAATTAGAGCTGACTTGATACAATTGAGAGTTACACATGACTGCCATTAGTACACCTTTGGAGACAGAATCGCAGAATGATATAGATTTAAACCACAAGTCGGCAGATCTCTGACACTCTATGGGATGGCACGACTATACAAGAAGACCAGAATGTGAAGCCAGATGTAGACAGAGTATAGACTGAGATATCCACTGTAGTTTTATTTGCAGTATGTACAGCCCCTGCAGAGTTTCATATTTCACTGACAAAATGGACACTATCCCACAGTATCTGAAACTAGTAGAGAAGATGAGAGGCAGCTTTTTTTTCATTATGGCTAATGACAAACGTATTGTAATTGAGATCTCAGCAAAATGTGCAACCAGGAGATAAAGAAAAAGCAACTGTGTCAACATTAAACGTATCGTTTTATCTTGCAGCCAATCTATTGTGGCTTTTTAGAACTGGATTTCCAGTTAATTCTCATTCTTTTTGTTGTTTTGGCTACTAGTGAGTGTACAGATTCTTTGCTTAAATGTTATATTACACCAACAGTTAGCCTTTGCATTATATCAGAGTGCTTCAAATCGTATGTGTTTGATCTGTTTAATCATTGCTAGTTTGAAACAAATGTTCAAATGATTCAGTTTGGCCAACACTTGCCAAGTCTTCTCTGTGAGGCACAGATGGAGTGAGGCCTGTGGACCTTTACTACCCACCAGAGACGGCCCACTCACAGTCTACCCACATCATCTAAAGCAGGGGTAGCAAACCACTCAGAGCCCATTTTTTTTACGGTGTTACTGCAAAGAGCCACATCATACACAGGGGTACACATGAACATCCTGTCTCTCTCTCTCCCTCACACACACACACACACACACACACACACACACAGACAGACACACACACACAGACACAGACGTCTGCAGATTTACTGTAAATTTCGTACACCAACGACATGACATAATGGCTTGCCATTCCGTTCAACAAAAAAAAATATTTTATAAATTTAAACACGTATTTTCGTTTTTTGTTGTCGTTTACTCAACAATGAGGCTTTCCCTCGTGCATGTGCGACTAAGGCACCTAGCAAGGCTGTCAGTGTGCTCGGCTGCTGCTTTAACACATTCAACTACTACTATGACAATTCACCTTTTAAAAAGCTTGGCATGTATAAAGACACCTGTTGCCTTGCAGCAAAAAGACCGAGAGTTTGCCAAAAAACATGCAGAGGTAAACTGGATACTCTAGATTGACTGTAGGTGTGAGAGTGAATGGTTGTTTGTCTCTGCGTGCTGGCCCTGGGATGGAGTGGTGACCTATCCAGGGTGTACCCCGCCTTTTGCCCCATGTCAGCTGTGATTGGCTCTAGTGGCACCCAGGACCCTCATGTGGAGGATAAAGCGGCCGAAGATGAATGAATGATTTAGGAATGACTGAGTGTGGGGAAGCTCCCGTTGAAGATAAGATTGTATCTTCACCACCAATCATCTTCAACTACCCACAGATTTCTTTTCAGGAGAAAGTGTTTATTTTCACTCTGCCTCAGGGTTGTTACCAGTGGGTAAAAGTTCAGTTCAACTCATTTCTAGACTGAAGACAGTGGTGTTGATGAAGGAGGGAAGGGGGGCATTTGTGTGCCTTGTCCATGAAATTGGCTCAGCCAGTTCAGGTTCTGATTCATGTTTTCATCTCTGATGCCAAACTTTATGACATAACAACACAGGCATTATGTAACCACTCTGCATCTCACCACAGCCTCCACAATCAAATCCGACAGTTATAGATGCGCTGACCTCCTCTTTTGCTCTGCATCATTAGAGAAGATTAAGAGCTTCACGGGAAAGCTGTAATTGTGTGCCTTACTGGCCTTACTAATAGCTTTTAACGTTTAACGTTGCATTTACAGTAGTGTGCAAAAAGTCTCAGGGAACAACCAGCTTAGTTGTTTTTATGTCTGTGAAAACCTATGATAATTTGGACTGGAATGATGTGAACTGTAAGATTAAACCTTGTCACAGCAAGAACTGTTTGATACTAGACATGAACTACAAAAACAGCATCTATAGGTTAGTCAAGTTTTTTTTATGCTGTAGGGTCACAATATCATTGGAAAAACAACAGATATAATGGAAGCCTAAGACTTCTGCAAAAGTACTGTTTGTGCATATTGTTTATTATTATTCATTCAGTTTTTATTATCTTATAATAGCTGTCCAAATATTCTCCTAAAAGGAGGACACCATGCAGAACAGTGAAAAACACATTTTGCTTGGACAGCTGCTTTTTGGTTACTTTTTTTATTATTATTATTTCCTTGTAGTGCTGATGAAATAGGACTTTGAAGAACACATGACATGGTGATGAATTAGTGTCCACCCTAAGCAACTGAGTAACCAGAGAGCACCTGCTTGGAGGATGATTATTGATTAGAGGCTCTGGTATACTTCTGCACACATCTGGTTTGAGCGGCTCACAGCTGAAAAGACCCGTCGGGCATGGGAGTCAGGGTGTCAGCTGGTTTAATGGGTCGCCTATGACTATCCTGTTGCCAAAATAATAATTTTTCTCCTCGGTTAGCGGGGCTTATACTCCACCTACAGGTGGGGCAGGAGTTCATTTTGCGCATGCGATGTCCACGCGCACCAAAATCTGGGCCTACGCGTTGATGGCACACTTCGTGTCATTTGCACGGGAGTATACCAGGGCCTTTAAGCCTATCAGTTCCACGTTAGTCTCTCTGTATGATTAGATCTCGGAAACATTCCCGCAGTAATGTCAAGGCGTTGTGCTAATAAAGTGAGACAGCTTCACTGGCGCTACTGCACTGCCGCTGTCTTCACACAAGCACTCTGTCAGATAGGTCTGATAGTATTACTTGACCCTTGACATAATTCTGTTGATGAAGACCAAACAGAGGTGAAATAATAATGACAAAATCGACAAAAATTAAGCACTGCAGTGTTCAACGTTACATTTACTGCTGTCATCACACACTTTACTGTTACATACCTTAAATACCCCGACTACAGCATGTGATTCACACCATAGGAAAAGTTATAAGCTTATAAGTGTGACCAGATTTCCCAGAGCGGGTGGGTTGCAGGTAGTTGAGTTAATGCATTAATGCGGAAAATATTGATCAGAACATAATCTAATGGAAAAGGTGTAGTGAAATATCGGTTTTAATGGTGATGTAGAGAACAATTAGCGCCAGTAAATGACAGGTGGAATAATTGTTGGCTGTTGGTGTCAGGGTGAAACTGGCTAGTTTGTAAATGCTTTAAAGATGTTTCATTGCTAAATTAAGAGCCTACTTCAGTTTAACCATTCTCAAGACCACTTGCTTTGTTGTAACAACAGCTGGAGTGGCTGGAGTCTCCTGTGGCCTCGTGTAAACAACGGTTGTTTTTAGAGTCAGGTGTCAATGCTCGATAAATCCCCTGAGATGGGAGGGGTGAAAGTAGAGCATTGTAGGTGGGGGTTACCTGAAATTGCTCCTCCCCTGTGGAAGGATGGTCTCTACAGCCTGCTTCACAGGCACTTTCACACTTCCTATTCAAAATATAATAGAACCCTTACACAGGTTGGGTAAACGGCTGAGTTTGCCATGTGTTTTTTCAGTGGCAGGTCTGAACAATTAATCATTTCAACATTAAAATTACAATTTTTTTAAAAAGGGCTGCAATTTTACGACGCAGTATTAGGCCCAGACTGAAGAAATTCCTTTTTAACGAGGAACGTGTTACATTTTTGATCTGGGGTTCACAAATAAGGAAATACTTCACCACACAACATTATCATCATCTGTTTTGAAGAAAGAATCACACAGACTTGGCGGAAATCATCTCTTTTGTGGAGGAGGAAATGGCTGGTTACACTTGCGTTCTATTTAATAATAATTACAATAATACATTTAATTAAAAAAATACTGTTACTTTTTCTCGTAATATTACGACCCGTGGGGGTGCTGTGCCAATCTCAGCTGACATAGGGTGAAAGGTGGGGTGAAACCTGGACAGGTAGCCAATCCATTTACAATCCATATGTTCCATGTACTAAGTGATATCAATGACTATAACTGCGTACAGATGGCTGCATGTGTGAACACAACAGAAGTTCCTCTGGACACTATGAAAATACTCCTCCTAGTCTAAAGCTTAGATAATGTCCCATCAGTTGAGCTTATGTGAGAACACTGCAGGGAAAAACTCTGAATATTCCACAGCCAATGAATGGGCAAATGGGGAAATTGTTGTGGATCTTCCAGTGATTCCCCTGCTGTTATGCTTGAGTCTCACTCTCAAAATCGTCCTATGAATTCACCATAAGTATCAGAGGGTTTGACAACACTCACTAAGTAATTCACTAACACTGGCTCAGTCCGGCAGAGAATGTTATCTCATATCATCAAAGACTAGGAAAAAGTGAATGCTTTAACCCCTGACTTTTCACTTGTGCATCTAGACCAGACCGGGGCACGATACGGCCCTTTTGCCCTCCCTGACTGGCCCACATGAGGTTAATTAGAAATTAAACGTTAATAACAGGGTTCTAGAGTACGGCATGCACCTAACATTTCCAGTTTACCACATTGATCAATGCGTTGCGACATCAACATGAACAAAAATAAACAACTCATTCATCTCCATGCCCCCCAGCTCCTTCTCTCTCCTACACACACACACACACACACACACACACACACACAGACACACAGACACAGATCAGCTGATTCGTCTGCTACTTCTCTCCACACACACACACCACGTGCAGCCTTTATCAAAGACAACGCTAACAACAATGTCTATGGTATTTCTCTTCAAATGTCTCGGTTTAAGTTTGCTAATTATCATTATCTCCCTCCCTGTTTATTATCTTATTATCTAAACAGCAAAGCACTGTCACTCTTGCATGTAAACTTGTCTAGTGTGACTGCAGCATTAGTGTGTGTGCTTAAGCGTACAGGTCCACTGTATCGTGGTGGTGTCAGACAATATATTCACTACACTACACCACAGTATAGTAGAGTATAATAGTATTAATTATAGTATAGTAAAGACATTTGTGGGAATGTCCGATATTGGCTTTTTTTTTTACTGATATTCGATATGCCGAAATGGTCCAACACTTAATTCCGATATCAACCAATATATACAGGCTTTATTCCCACATAACTAAATTTAGGTCACATCACATGTCTCCTGTTTTGGAATTAAAACATATTGCCTACTTTTATTGTGATAGATATTTATATTCTATATTTTTAATTCATGGAGTTTTATATTTGTAAAGCATTCCTGAAAGCCATAAAAAAGCCTAGAGAAATCTTATTTCCAAGCGTGTTGTCACAGCTGTGTACGAGCACACCACTGTCAGGGAACCGTACGATATGAAAACGTTATGAGAAATGTGAATAAATTAAGGCAAGGGGGGGGGTTTCGTTTGCATTGTGTTTTAAATATTACGACAAAGCAGTTGTTAGTTATTTATTTGTCGCTGACTTTAATCTCAGAATTCATGTTGTTTTATTTCTTTTTCTTTCTTTCAATTTTCTTTTGTGGCCGTGAAACAAATCAGATTTAATTTAAATGGCTGGGATGTTTTAATAGGTCTCTGGGGATTGCTTGGCTGTTGAGTTTTTTCTTGTGTTCAACCTCCTGTCTTTGTGTGTCAAAAACTAATTGACATCTGAATGATGAAAAGGCCTCACTATGAACATCAGGAAAATACTTGACTGTTGTTTCTGTTATATCTAGTACATAGTAAATGTATATTAATCTATATCCCATAAAAGTACATTTTATTTTATAGTATTGTAATCTTTACTATGTTTACTTCTGTGTTATTTATTCTGTTTATAACCACCTTTTTTTGTAAAGATAAATAACCTCAACCTTTGATTTTCTCTCCAGGGAACATCATTGGCTCTGGGATATTCATCTCTCCTAAAGGAGTGTTGGAACATGCAGGCTCAGTGGGGCTGTCACTCATCGTTTGGGTTTGTGGAGGGGGGATCTGTGCCCTTGGGTCCATGTGCTATGCTGAACTGGGTGTCACCATCCCGAAGTCTGGAGGAGACTATTCTTATGTGACAGAAATCTTTGGAGGGCTAGTGGGGTAAGAACTTTTGTTTTCGCCGGCTCTTTTTCCTTTATGCCATTGCTTGAGACATGAGCTCTTGACTTTGATTTTTTAGGATTCTTTATGTTTGCAGCAATTGTTATGAACTATCTTTAAAAAGGTTACATTCAAGGGTCCAACCCTTCAAGGGTTTAAACCTTAGTGCACACGAGGCACCCAGGTGCCTTTTTGTTCATAAAAAAGGAGCCGAGACAACTTTGAACTTCGACGTATTTCCAAATTTTAGTACTTTTTGCTCAGGCGTGTTTATATAGTTAGTGAAAAAAATAAAAAATACACATTTCAACATAGTAATGGAAAAAAAGCAGCCTACATGCTCTGTGTTCTAAGGCTTAATAACACCGCCTGTCTGGAACCAATTACCTCTGAGGATCTTGTGACTTTCATGTGGTCATGTGACACATCAGCTGATCATAGTGTATTATTATAAGCCTGTTAAGGTCACGCCCCGCACTGTGCATGCCCGTGGAGGGCACTAGTTTGTTCCTCACAATACAGGTCACTACATAACCCATTACACTCACTGAAAATCATCTTCTTCTCATACAAGTAAATGAATTACTTTAACGACAGTGGAGTAAATCTCATTTTCTGAATGGTAAGCCATGACGCCCCAGGACTGAATGGTGCTTGTCAAAGTCTCCCCCATAACTCTGCAATGCAAAGATGCCTGAAGCAAGTTACTGAGCCATGACTGTTGCTGTGGAGCAGGGGTGTTGGTGTTGCTCCCTGTCAAAATGAACCCTTCTGTTGCCATCGCCGACAAGATTTTCTTACTTCTCATTGCCTCTAGACCATGTGGGATATAGAAAATTCAAAACCTATGTTCTGGACATCTGTCCAGGGTGTGACCCCGCCTTTCGCCCCATGTCAGCTGAGATTAAGATATTGGAAAGCAGAGAAATAGAACTTTGCGCCCATATACTTGTCATTACGGTAGAACCTGTTCAATCACAGACAAGATTCACCAGCGCGTCACACGTTTGTGACGTCAGCTTATTCCTAAACGGCTGAATAACTGCCAGATATCGTGGAAAAAGGGGCAGAAAGGGGCAGAAGCACTCACTCACTGAACATTTTTTGACAATACTACAGCCATACAATCAATATAAATGCAGGCAGCCTCATTATCTTAATGGTCATAAAAGGGTTATGTCCACTCAAAACAGCCTGTTATGAAAACTTCTTAGAAGCTTGACTTAGAAACATTTATTAAGGTTTATTGCTCCCTGTTAAACCCAACATGTTTTTTGTCCTGCAGCTTCCTGTTGCTATGGAGTGCCGTCCTCATCATGTATCCAACAACACTGGCCGTCATCGCACTCACCTTCGCTAATTACGTCTTGCAGCCGGCCTTCCAGGACTGCCTGCCTCCATTCGTTGCCACCAAACTCCTCGCCACGATCTGCATCTGTGAGTCACAAACAGGCAAAATGCTCGTTGAGTTCAGTTACTTTTAGTCTATTAGGTTTGTCTTTATTCTGAACCACAATGACTTCAGATCACCCGTGAACACCTTTCCCCTAAATATTGCATAAATGAAGCTTGAGTTTCCATGAGTGATGTTCATGAAGAGCAACTCATTTCGAGTAAGATCATCACATAGTTCTTCTGTTGATCGGACTCTTCATGTGCAGTGGTGGATTTTTGCAGGGCAAAGGAGTCTTGACACACTAGAGACACAGTACTAGAGTACTTTTTTATTCTTAAATTCAAATGCCACAAAGGGACTTTTCTAGACTGACAAGTGCCAGATTCCTTCCTTGTTTCGGTCATAACGTGTTGCAGGCTGTGCTCGAATTACATGGAAGTCCCACACAGCTGTGGGGGGTCGTTAAAATATAACTAATAACCAAGGGTGTAGGTTTGTGTGTGGACAGTGGGGACATGTCAAGAGAAAGCCAATATTAGAGACAGGGCAATGTGTCATGTGCGCAAATTCTGTCAGCGAGTGGAATTTACGAGCAGCAGCGAATGCATCACAGCCGAGCAAGAAATATCGCTGTGAATCACAGAGGAGACGAGAGAGGGAGAGAGGGAGAGAGAGAGAGAGAGAGAGAGAGAGAGAGAGAGAGAGAGAGAGATCGCAGGTTATGTTCTAAACCTACTAAACACATGTTTTATTTTGTTATTTTAATCACAAACAATGCAGTTTTCCATGTAAAGAGTATAATTTACATAAACGCGATAAACAGAATGACAGAAACATGTTTTACAACAAAACTTCACTATCGCCGAATAATTCACAGTGAAGTCTCACTCTTGTGCGACCCACATATGAAGGATAAAGAAGAAGACAATGAATGAATGAATGAATGTTGTAACATTACTTAGTGTTTTCTTCCTTGTCCTTCTGGAGCTTTTTATGAAGGCACAGTTTGGGTAGCCACAGGTTGTATGAGCACAAAATCACTAGTTCAACTAACAGGGAGCCACACCAATCAGAAGCCAAGACAGCGGGCCAATCAGAGGCAAGGACTCCCACAACCCCTGCTTAGCATGAATAATGAAAATAGCACACACATTAGATCCAGTGGAGATGGAAGACAGAGCCTGCAGTTATAACCCAGAGGGACTCTGGTCAGTCCAGTCACCTACAGCTAACCACGGAAGAAAACCACCATCAAGACAAACGTACTAAACCTCCTCTCCTAGTTTTGCATGTTGCTTTTCATGCAAAAGGAAATGTAATGACATCATGTAAATGAGAGCAATTGCATGTCTCAGGCTAGAATTTACAGCACACACCTCCACTATTTTTGGTGGCAGAATGTTCCAACTGCAGTCTAGTTACACTCTGTGAGTTTCTATGTTGTACCCATCTGTGTGTGTGTGTGTGTGTGTGTGTGTGTGTGTGTGTCGCTATCAGAGTCAGACTGCGTAATGGTGCCAGCCTTTGTGGACGCCGCTAATGAGAGGGTGTGTCTTCACCATTGTGTATTGTTTCACAGTGGTGAGTGTGACACTATCACTAAGGAAAAGGAGAGGATCTTTATTGTCATTATACAACCAAAATTGCACAAGGGAATCACGAGGTCAGAGGGAGGGTTGATGGGAGCCGCTGCGACTGAGCGCGTCGCCATCACAATGGACCAAATTGACCGAACGTGGCCATCATTCATACATGTTTTGATGCTGAGAGGAAACGGTAGAGCTCGGAGGAAACCCACGCAGACACAGGGAGAACATACAAACTCCACACAGAAAGGTGCCAGACTGGGAATCAACCCCAGCACCTTCTTGCTGTAAGCCAACCGTGCCGCCATTAAGCACCATGGAAACAGGACATGGGCAGGACACCTTGCACATCAATTATGGAAGATTTGGTAACACTTTATATTAGGGAACACATATCCACCATTAACTACGTGCTTACTAACATATACAAGCAGCATACTAGCCATTTATTAGTAATTATAAAGCATGTACTAACAACTTATTCTACATAACCTTATTCTACCTCTATTACAACATGAATTAAGATTTGTCCTCAATAATGTGTTAATATGTGCTTATTATGCACTAATAAAGGGCTAGTATGCTACTTATGTGCATGTTAGTAAGCACCTAGTTAATGGTGAATATGTGTTCCCTAATATAATAATAATTAATAAAATATGGCTGTTTGATATTCCTATTGGCTGCTTGTCTTCTGTAGTCAGCTGTAAGTAACTGGACTTGCTCACGTTAAAGACGTTTCACCTCTCATCCAAGATCAACTCTTGTGTTCAAACTGATAGCAATTCCAGTCAATCTACAGCCAAGTACTGAAGAGGACTATAACCTGGATGACTGAGAGTCTTCACAGACCTATTGGCTGCTTGGTATCATCCCTGCCCTCCTCTCTGGCCCACAGCTTCACAGATTAGACCTGCAGTCATATAGTGACACTGTAATCATCAGCTTCAAGCTGTACGTGTAAAGCTTTTATCTGCAACTTGTGAGCCGGGAAAGTGTCAGGTTTTCCTTGCAGACAGAAGATGTTTTGGATGACAGGAGAAACTGGTGTTAAACGGTTCGATAAGTCTTGGTCCATTTGGTGAAAACCATTAAGACAGGAGCAGCAGGACACTCTGCCACACAGGGCTCAGATTACAGATGCAGCCAACCTGTAAATGATGCACGTATGAATTATTTACTAGCACTAATTGCAGCACATCCATAACAACATGTAATGCATATGGAAACATAATATTAAGTGTGTGATCTAATTTGCGTTGCACTATACCTGTACCTGACCTGTGCGTCGGCTTTGTATGGAATCACGCCACGTGACAAATTAGTTCCGTGTCTGTTGTGAACACAGCATCAGGATTTTGTCGTTATTCAACAGCCCCACATGCATTGAGTTGTTGCTCGTCATGCATGAATCAGCATGAATTTTAGCTTACTGATATACAGTACATATACAGATCACGATTAATCGCTAAAATAAACATGAAGCTTATAACAAATATTTATTTATACAGAATCATCGAATGAAAATAGAATTTCCAAATTCAAAGACTGGTTTTAATGGCTTACTTTAAACTTTAAAACACAGTATCTCTCCTTTGAAGTATATATTTGGCACCAAAAAAAGGCATCTTGGCGTTTTAAACATGTTAGTAATCTAGTAAACACAGAGAAATACAACACACACAGAAAACACTGGTGGACACTGAAAGAGAGCGCACAAACGCACACAAGTCAGGGAGGGCAAGAGAGAAAACACAAACTCACACACAGAGAGAGAGAGAGAGAGAGAGAGAGAGAGAGAGAGAGAGAGAGAGAGACAACGTGCACACACACACTTTAGTTTTGACCAACATGCCACAGACTCGATTCGCCTGCACACGTCACCAAAGGTTATGGGTCAGTCGCCACGCGTTTATTTAAATTGTCCGCCAAAATTAACGCGTTAATGTCAACACTTAAGAACAGAGAGACTAAACCTACTGTGCATAACACCTGCTGTAGAAACTTAACATAAAACATCCTGCTAAGCTGAGCTATAGTAGTCAGGAAAACCCCAAGACATCCCATTAAACCACTGAATCACATGGGGGTTTAGGAGTTGCAGTGTTACAAGTGTAAACAATTGTCAGCGCTGTGTTTACCATTCTTCTAAAACACAGAGTTACATTCAGTTGATTTACTGTTCTGCTGAGTTCACCGAGGCCTGTGTAATGACAGCGGAACCTTTCTCAGTGACGAGGAGAATGTGAGTCATCTCGTGCCCCTTCCTTCCTCGTCTGCAGCGTTAAGCACGAGAGTCACTTGTGACCCAGTTGTGCGTGCACTTCCTGTGAGTGCGAAAACAAATGTTAAGTTCAAAGACATGGTTGTGAAGGTGTTTCAGCCAGACGACAGAACATTCACAAGAGGAAGCACTCAGAGAGCACAAACCTCTGCCGAGGCACCTCATCATTTCTTCTTTGGGCCATTCCATTCCTAGAAACGTTTGAACCAAATCAATCCTCCTTCTTGGTAGAGAGAATACATATCTTTTTGAGGGTTAATGCTGGAGGTCACACTACTTGTTCTAAGCACAATTACAGCCAAAATCAATTGTATATGTATTTATATGCAGTGTGTCACAGATCTGGGTTACCCCATGTCCTTTCAAATTTAGTCTGCTCAAAGTTCTCTTTGAGGGAGTTACGGTGCAACCTTTCCTCTTCTTGCAACCCAACACGACAAGTATCATTCACACCTCAATTGTTCACATTGTTTTTTTACTGTGTTGTCTCTGGGTGTTGACTAGACCTGCCCTTCTTGGAAGAGATAATTAAGCAGGTTGGGTAGGGCCTTGTAGTCTGTCATTCCCATCAGTCACAGCCTAAATTTGACACATTGTTACGCCTTCATTTAACCAGGAAAGTGCAATTGAAATTAAACTTGTTCATGCTAGACCATCGTCAACACAGCACAGATACTGTAAAACGCACATGCACGGTATGTGCGCGCTCATGACATGCAGGACCTATTATGCTCTGAAGTGTTGCACTTCAGAGTTGGATTGAGGGATAACGATCACTCGTCACACTAAAAGAGGAAATTACTCTGCCGATTGAAGATGCTGAGTGGCTAATCGTAAAAAAAAAAGAAAAAAGAATTAAGAACAAAAAGTGAGGCAGAGGGAACGATAAAATGTTCTGTATGTCTGCTGTTGCATTACTGCCAACTTCCTCTCGTGCCTTTGAGCTGCTTTTTTCAGGTTATCCTGGTTCTGTCCACCTTACTCTTGGAGGCGTGCATAGAGACATGACTATGGGGTGGAACCTCCCAGAGTAGGGGGCTGTTGCACAAAACCTCTTCACCTCCATATGTGTCACCATATGTGTCCACTATGAGCTGTAGCTGCTTTGAAAAAAGCTGTGATCCACCTCAGGGGCAAAGAAAGCCTTGAAGGCACACTTAGAATTCTTTACACCTGCCTCGGCCAAGCTGCTTCTTCTTGTCCTGGTTTATGTGGCGGACTAAACCAGGGTGAACTACAATAGGTTAACCCCCGCTTTCTCAGATATCCTTGATTTCTTAATTCTACAGCCTCCACAAGCAGAACCATCACTAAGCTAGTTTTTTTTTTTTTTTTGCCAGTGGCCAACCATGATGGTGGTGGTGGCAAGATTGTGCTGTTCATCATTGATTTCACAATATCACAGCCCCCACAGCTGTATCTCAGTTCAGTGACTGAGAATACTGAGCTTATCCTTTTATTTAACCAATTCTAATGAGTCAGTACATCGAAAAACAACTAAGTCACAGCAGTTTCATGCAGCCGTGCTGTGATGACTCCGCCCACTTGGGGAGGTACTATATTGTAATGGAAAAACCAACCAAACCGCGTCGAGCTGTGCCCACGGGACCATGTAGTGGAAAAGCAGCTTAAGTCTGCCTTTAAATAAGTAACACTGTGTTTCACCTCCTTTAACAAAACACAACTGACATTGTTGCTGTGTAAATAATGATATGCCTCGGAGCGTTTCAGATTGTTAATAAGTCAATAAATAAAGGTTCCTTCAAGAGGTCGTCCTCCCATCCCCCAAAATCTAACTGTGTTAAAGTAACACAAAGAGTAAATCTTGTTGCATGTGATATTATATATTTTTAAATTGAACACAAATTCCGATTGGATTTCACAGTCAGTTACCGGTTACCATTAATGCTTCGGCGACAAGACGCGTCTATAATTCACACAAGGTACTGCGGGGGAATGCAATGAGGTGGATAATGGGAGAAAATACAATATTACCAGTGAACTCTCATGTAACATTAACATGAGTAAACACAATAAAAAATAAATCCAGTGCAGTAAAAATATATGCCCGAAGGATAGAGGAGCACCACCTTGTAGTGCCTTCCTGCCTTCGATAATCGATAAACCCGTCTGTATAAAGCAGTTTTGAGATGCATCATATAGAAACAAAGTTCCTGTCAGTCTTTCAAGAATTCTCCCTGTCATCTTCCTCTGTAGCAGCGAGCGAGCTGACACATGCTTAGATCATGACCTAAAGCAAAACTGTACCAAACTTAAAATGAGCTCACATGTCAACAGAGTTTGTCCTGACAACTGTATTTCACATCCTTGTGATTCCCATCTCGTATTATTCTTAAGGTTAGTGTGAAGGCACTTGTAAAATCTTATATATGTATTAATCTTTTATTACATGTATACATTGGCCATGAATTTCCGCCCCTAACCGCTGTTTTTGAACATGGACCCTGGATAATATCTGAGAATTGGTTCCAGAGAAGTTTGCAGTTCACATTTGATGAACACAGTGGTGGATTTTCTGGTTGGGGAGAGTCACTGGAGGTGAGGGGGGAGGTGCCTGGCTCCTGGAGGTTCACTCACTGCGGATTATACAGACCCCTTATGCATTACAAGAGTTCACTGGGATATCATTTGGAGATTATACTTATATATAGAATCTCTGGAGAATGTCCACAGTGACTTCTGAAGATATTTGTGTTCACACACACACACACACACACACAGCCTCTCCAGAGAATGTGATGACTTGAGTGCAAGTCTGAAAGCAGCTTAAGTGTTGTTTCAGCCATCTGTGGGCCTATGTGACCCTCTTGATTGGCTCTACGAGTACAATTTGAGGTGCAAATGTATGAGGTGTTGTTTGTAAGGTGGCTCAAGCTGAAAATAACGTCAACATTTTGCCACTTTTAGCTTCAAACAGCGTTTAAAAAGGAGTGTTTTCCACATTTAATACGCTAATGTTACCAAGCTTTTATTTTGGTACTTCCGGTTACCGACCGAGTGGATTTGCATATTAGCTAACTATTTAGTTTCACCCAGAACATTTAGATTTAAACATTTCGAGTTAAATATAATATTTAGATTTATCATTTAGATTTCGATTTATCATTTAGATTTCGATTTATCATTTAGATTTAAATTTAATATTTAGATTTAACTATTTAATATATGTACAAGTTAACAAATATTGGCGTAAACATGTTGACGTTATTTTCAGCATCGGCCATTTTACAAATGGCACCTCATACAAATGGTTAGAAATGAACCGGGCAAACTGGATGTAACTTTCCTTTTACCTATCACTACTCTGCAAACTTTATGTTTGCTGTGCCTTTATATCTGTAAAGCACTTTGGGAAACCTTGGTTGTTTTTAAATGTGCTCTAGAAATAAAGTTGACTTGACTGAAGTAACAGGTCAACCAGAAAACCTCTAACACTAACCAGCAGAAAGGGGGCAGATCGCCAACTAGCGTAGCGGAGGCTGACACACTTCACTCAATAAATGGATTCCCCGCTTGTGCTTTTATACCAGGACCAGGACATTTATCCAACTAAATGCCGTAGACCTCCCTGTGCATGGAAACCTACTGACTGGTTGTACTTGTGTTGTTGGCGTGGCTCTGTATTTATTTCACCAACACTAAATCCTGTAGTGTGAAGGGTTTCTGGTGTCAGATGCCTTGTGGGTCCGCAGACAGGACAGGGAGGTTACTGCCAGTTCAGTGACTCCAGGGACTAGAACCTTGACCAAAAAGGAGGCGTTCCTGAGGTTGGAGCCCCCTGATAAATCTGCTCTGAGCTGAGATCTGAATCCATTGAAAGTAAAAGCAGTAATTAGTTTAGTATTCCAGTGCGGACGCAGCCTTCAATAGACGTTGTGATGGCAGGACACAGATTTACCTGCGCTGTCACATTCAAAGCCTGCTGGCACCTCCTTCCTGTCAGGGTCACCACAGAGGGAAGCTGGGGAAGGTGGGGGGTGTTTCACAGAAACACAGGAACGGAAATGCATGGAAAACCCTGAGGGTAATTGACTATAAAACACCACGGCAGCGTAGGGGGAGAGGAAGCTGTGCCCGGTGCCACCAAAACATCCTGCCAAAAATTCACACGTGTGTATATGTGAGGATATCCGTGCCAGCGGAAGCAGTTTGTTAAGATTTCTGTTGGGAGGGGAACCTTGTCCTGTTGATGGATGACCTGCTTGATGCCCCTGCCCATATATGCACACACACACGAGGTTAAATCAAACAAAGACTAAATGTAAACGGGACAAAGATGGAGAGACTTCACACTCTTGCTGACACTCATCATTCAGTCTGAATAACTTTTCTTGTCTCTAGGCCTTCTTGCTGCAGTGAATTGGAAACAAAAATAGTATAATGGTACAAATAAAATGTAAAACTGCTATAAAAAAAAGGTGGCTATGAGGACAATTTGCTCTATCAGGGCAGATGCAATTGAAATAAGGAAATAGAAAGTTACAAAAAGCTGATTTCGTCGAGGGATTATGTATTAAATGAACAGTAATCAAGGAATTTGAATGTAGATAAATAAAAATAAATGTCATAAAATAGCGATTTATATATGGAGCAGACATATTAATAAAGTTTTATAAATAATGTTACAAAATCTACACATAATAGGCTAATGCTAAGATACTTTGCATTCAAGTATTTGCATGGAAAAATCCCCCCAAAAAATAGCTGCTTATAGGAGAAACGTCATATATAACAGTATAATAAAAGTAAAAAAATGTCAGACTCGCATGTAAAAGAATATATTTCTAAAATAAGCAATATATCATTTCATTTTTATTATCTAGGGAAAAGTTCTATTGAGTATATATAAACACCAAGTTACAGACACAAAAGATAAACAAAAAGAATTCAACTTCACAGCTTGGTCAACTAAATCTTTTGGAATCTGCCTCCAGATCAGAGTTTAAAAGCGTTGGTTGAGATTACATTTCGCCTCAGGCCCATTCCATAACACAGGTGTAGAATATGCACCAGCCATTTTTTGAAGTTTCTGACATAATGGAACCAAATTCAGAAGATATCAGTTTGAACATGAAATCACTCCATTCAATTTTGGATTTGGATTTTAGATCTATAATTTGAGTTTAATGTTGCATGCGATGCATAACTTGAGGCCTGTGAATGGCTTTAAGGCTGTTTTAACTTTATAGACTCAGGGAGAATTATGAGGAGGCGCGTACTTTACATAGTGTGTATAATACACATGCGTACGCACACACACACACACACACACACACACACAAAAATGTATTACAATACAAATGTTTAAATTGATGAGCAGAAATGGTTCGATGTAACCTGAGGATTCAGTCTTGTGTATTATATAGTATGTGCTACACGCTCAATGATTTAGTGTAAGATTTTAGAACGTCAATTATTTTACAGTCGTCAGTCTGATGCATGTGAGTGACTGATGCTCTGTACACATTAGTAGTGACATTAGCGTCTTCTCTGTTTGTGTGTTTGTATATGTGCAGTATTCCTGACCTGGGTGAACTGTTCCAGTGTTCGCTGGGCAACGCGGATCCAGGACGTTTTCACTGTTGGGAAACTTCTGGCACTGGGACTCATCATAATCGTGGGACTAGTTCAGATCTGTAGAGGTAAACACACACACACACACACACACACACACACACACACAGGTTTTACATTTAGAACTTTTTACTTGTGAATGATATCAGCTGTCCAGTAGTTTATCATCTATTTTCCTTCAAAAGGTCTTCTATTAAAGAAAACCTCAAACTAGCAATTGAGACCATATGTGTTCCATGTTTTTAGTGTTTCCTTGCACAGTCCTCTCGGCCTTATCTGATGTTTTTAAGCCAGTGACTTTTAAACTTTTATTGTTTTATTGCTGTATGTTTTTAATGGTTGGATGTATTGCTGTGTACTTATCCAATGTTAGCTATATGATATACTTGAAGTTCCCAAAGGGGATGAATATAGTTTGTCTAATCTAATCAAGTAAATGTTAATGATGTAAATCAAGTTAGTTTTTTCATAGACTTCCACTCAAATTAACTTTTGCAACCAGTGAACCAGTTTTCTATTTGTTGTTCCCTTGAAACCCAAAGATCAAGTACATTTTCTGTGCTCCTGGCACTTTTCTTCTCTTTTTTGGAACATGAAGAGCATTTGACAGAAAAACATTAAAAAGTGCTTTGAACTAAACAAATGACAGATTCTAGTCTTGTAACACATTTACCAGTTTACCAAATTTAATTCGTTGTCAATACGAAATAAAAGTTTTGTCAATATATGTTATTAGAGTGATCAACAGTTCTTTTTACTTTATCTTTCTACTTTTACTACTTGTTTTGAAAGGAGCATCTGGCTTTGCATTGCTTTTTTTTAATAGACAGTTATGAATGGCTGTTCTATATGAAGAGGGTTACACCAAAATCACATGAAAGGCATTTTAGGAACATGTGCGTTCCAGCTTTCAATAAAAAAACAATTTCCATATGAAGTGATTTTATTGTTTCACTGGACGATCTAAACGCGGCCATTTCACCGTTTCTTCTGACCTCTTCCTCTCTCACACAGGTCACTATGATGCCCTGAAGCCGAGCGTGGCCTTTGAATTTCGCCAGGACCCCTCAGTGGGAGAGATAGCTCTGGCCTTCCTCCAGGCTTCCTTTGCCTACAGCGGCTGGAACTTCCTCAACTATGTTACAGAGGAGGTGGTGGAGCCGCGCAAGTACGGCACGAACATACGCTGCCGCATATCTCAGCTGTTTTACATTTAAACTCACATAGTAGAGACGCTGTTTGTCCAATTGGTTGCACATGTGCATCTGCAATGTACTCCAGCAACTCATACACTCATGCAACACAAATAACAATCCACTGCTGGTTTGCTGATCGAGGAGCCTTGTACTCACATGTTGAAGTGGATCCAAATGTGTAGTTTATATCACATATTTCCAGCCTCCACCTTCCCCTTTATTGCTTTGCTGCATCCCTCGCCTACAAACAATAAACCACAGCAAGATGCTTGTTTGATTCTCATCAGCGACACCTGTGTTTGCTGAACTTACATTTCCTATGACTTCACCTCATGCCCCCTGCTGCTCAGGAGGAATTCACACAAAAGTCAAGCATATTTGAATTAAAACTATGATAGTGGTAGTCGTTTAAATTCACAATTTTGTTAATGTCTTGAATGAATCATCTTGAATCATCATCATCAGCCTTACTTGTGTCTTTGTTATCGTTCTAATAACAAGGAACCTGCCTCGTGCCATCTACATTTCAATCCCACTGGTGACCCTGGTCTACACTTTGACCAACATCGCCTACTTCTCCTCCATGAGCCCCGAGGAGCTGTTGGCCTCCAATGCTGTGGCGGTGGTAAGTAGACGTGTTCCATACGTGTTCAGAAAGTCAGTCACAGCTGGATCTGTAAGCTGCAAATCATAGCGTGCATTAGTGACACAATCAGCCGCTTTATTACTGTCACTCAGGTGTCCCATTGTGAAACCGTCACACGAGAACTTGGCTTCATCATACTGGAAATACAAGTCATGCCATGTCTCGTAAACAATTACACAGTCATGAGTATTATATGTATCTGTACACATACATATAGAACCTTTAACACTCAATGAATCAATGTGTTTTTCCCAGACATTCGGGGAGAAGCTGCTGGGGGTGTTTTCTTGGGTGATGCCGATCTCAGTGGCACTGTCCACCTTTGGAGGAATCAACGGATATCTCTTCACCTCCTCCAGGTACAAAAACAACACACATGTACACATTAATGCATTGATTGTTGTGTCATTCTGTAAGAGCAACGATACGCCAATGTCAATTTGAGTGTAAATGATGTGTCTTTTGTCGTAGATTGTGTTTTTCAGGGGCCAGAGAGGGTCACCTGCCTTATCTGCTGGCTATGATCCACCTAAAGAACTGCACGCCAATACCCGCCCTGCTGGTCTGTGTAAGTACTGTAGTGACAGCTCTGTTGACGTCAACAATGTGGTATGATGTTACACAAGGAATATTAGATGACTTTGTCTAAGAGCGGTAGGTCACATCTTCATGCTTAACAAAATGCATTTTTCCGTGTTCTTATGTGTTGTTTAGTCAAAGTTATAATAATTAATTTTATATTTATAAATAAAAACGGGAGTATTGACTTTTATTTTTGTTCAAAAAAACAAGCCAAGCAAACTTTGAAATGTGGCATTATCATAGTAATGGGGGGAAAAAGCGGCCTAGATGCTCTGTGCTCTAAGGGTTAACATATACTTGACCATTGAATCTGTGTTCATGTCCCACAGTGTTTTGCCACAATAATTATCCTGTGTATTGGAGAGACCCACAACCTGATCAACTATGTGTCCTTCATCAACTACCTGTCATATGGGGTAACCATCGCCGGTCTGATGTACCTTCGCAAGAAGAGACCCAACCTGATCCGGCCCATCAAGGTACAAACTTTTCTGTAGCAGAACATTAATGAAATCATAGCTGTCTGCAGTTTTCCTCAGTTTAACTGCACCAGCTGCTAAAACTGGTGCTCGAAATATCCAACATACACATAAGACTGTTCTTTTCACATATAATTCCATGGTAGTTAGTTTCTTTCTCCCTATTGTCTTTGTCATGGATAACACTGTGGCGCCCCCTGGTGCTGCAGATGTCCTGTATCACACGTTTTCACAAATGTCAGAATGCACAGCTTTGTCCTATATTTTGGTTTCAAATGATATTTTACTGAATGCAGAAGCAGAGAGTGTGTGTGTGTGTGTGTGTGTGTGATTCTCCATGTCAATAATCCTGTGTTTTTTCTAATGTTGTGATGTGCAGGTGAACATGCTGATCCCCATCACCTACATGATCTTCTGGGCTGTGTTGCTGGGCTTCAGTCTGTACTCTGAACCAGTGGTTTGTGGCCTGGGTATGGTCATCATGCTGACCGGAGTCCCCGTGTACTTTGTGGGTGTGTACTGGAAGAATAAACCCAAATGGATCTACAGGCTGGTCGGTGAGTTGGTCTGAGCCACTGTCGCGTGCACTGCATATTCAGACTCTATTTACTCTTTTGTTTATCTCTTCTCTTCTCTTTTGCAGAAAAAGCCACGTATGTGGGCCAGAAGGTGTTTTACGTGGTGTTTCCTCAGGAAGACTCTTCAGAGACTGAATCCCTCACTGCCGCCAAAGCCAGTGACTGAGCAGTGCATTCAAGCAGAGATCCCAATTGACGTGAACAAGTGTACTTCCAATTCATTCTTGTTACACGTTTTCGTATTGTTGTGTCAGTTTGTCAACGGCGAAGAGATGGTTTTGCCCATTTTCGTGTGTAGGTGCAGCCTGAAAGGGGCTGCAGCGAAAACCGACTATCTAAAAGAAGTGGCGGCTTAGGACCCTAAAGATAGGGTGTGTGTGTGTGTGTTTTGATTTGATTGTTCGGTATTACCGTCTCCTCATTCCCCTCATCAGTATGCCAGGTTTTCTTTTTCACATGGATTACCATCTCATTTTCTACGCACTCACGGAGCTTTCGACCTGTCACCTGCTTCACTTCCGAGACCTTTCACTTTTGTTTCTTCAACTATTTCTTTTTTTGCTAATGACGTGCCTTATGAAATGTCTGGGTACAGTGTCCTGGTCTCTGCTGGTATTTTGGGAACACAAAAACTTGTATGCGTTAAATATGCAAGCACTGAGCAATACGTCCATGTTACAGCTGCTATCTTCAGCTCTGCCTCACTAATTACTGACATGATGTTGACTGATGTTTGTGTCTGGCTACAGTCCTTGGCACATTTTCTTTATCCCCCCGTTGTCTTCCCCTTTCTCTCTCTCTCTCTCGCTCTTCTTTATTACTGTAATATCACTACTTTCTCATGAGACACTATAATGTGCCTGCATTATTACCTCCACCAAGGACGTTATTTGCTGCCATGTATGTTGTTGTTTTTATCTTTTTGTTTCGTCTGATTGTAAGACACATAACTCCAAACGTAATGGATAGTTTTGATGAGATTTTCTGGTGACGAACAGTAGGTTTTGGCCCAAGGAAGGGATTATTAGATTAGATATTAGAGATGTAGTGTATTGGCACTGTGGGAGGTACGGCCTTGGTAAAGGTTGGCACTCTCTATTTTATCTGGTCACAAATGTGACCTTTACAACGACACTCATCTCTCCCAGCTGTATTTACAGGACAGGAGAGATGATAGTTTGGAGACAGAGCTTGAAGAATGACTCACGTTCTCAGAAATGAATAAGCTGCATTGTTACAACACAAGACAAGACAACAGACTGTTCTTTCAGGTTTTTTCCTATGTTCTCACGTGTGACAACGCCTCTATGAACTCTCACAAGACACTTGAGCTGCCAGCACAGGTGTAAGATTCCACACACATGTTGTGATACAGAACTTGATATTGACGTGTTGGATCGGGGCAGCAGAATCCGTATTTACAGGTCGGAGGAGGCTTGGCAGCGGGTGTTTACTTGTGCATGGACCCACTCCCACCTCCCCAAAGACGCATTGTTACTGCAATGATCCCTGGTCAAGTGACTTATACAACAACTGATTTACTGTGATACCATTGATATGATATGGTTAGATTAAAAAATAGTCTTTTTAAGCTTGGTTCTGTTGTCCACCTAAATCGCTAATTTGCCTCCGAATTGCTTTAGTCAAATCGATCTTGCTAAAGTTATGGTACCACAGGCCGTGTGGTACGACACACAAGTATATTACTATGATATGTACAGTATATACTTCCTTATAGCACTTTTCTAAGCTGTTGTTATCTTGATGTTGTGCAAAGAACAGAACATGTAAACCAGTAGGTTGTACCCAAGCTTGAATATGTGGTCCTCTTCCAGGCCCAAAGTGCTGGGAATTTCCCTCTGCATCAAATCCATGGAAGTACACACACTTAACAAAACATGCATGTCTGTCTGTTCAGTTGAAATCTGTAAATAGTAAAGAAAAAACAAACTGTTACATATGTGCCAAGGACTCTTACAATCATTCCTCAGACGTGTTGTTCTACATATTTCTGACGGATGAATCTCTGTGTTTTGTAAAAAAAAAAAAATGTCATTTTCAAACCAGAATAACAATGTAATTCCTTATTAAATATAGCAAGTCCTGAGAAACATGATTTTGTGTGCGTGTATGACTAGAAGTCACCTATGTGTTGTTTAATTACTGACAAATAAAAAGGATGTACCCTGAAGTATTCTGTACAATAAGTGCAGGATAATTAACAAACCATGACAAGCTTTAAATTTATTAATCGCAGGCACAAGAAAACAATGTCTACTAACCAGAAAACTGTTTATCGTCGCAGGGTTTTGATCAGAAAAACCTCACAATGTCATGGTGTCTTTTTCTCTGTCAGCAGAAAATATACAAATATAGATCCCAAAAATGAGAGAAATGCATTTACACAAGAAATAAGCTTCAAAATCTAACAGCAAGGAGAGAGGCTGTCATGAGCAGACAACCTGGTGCAGTTGGACGACATTGTCCGGTGGTCTTGATCCAGTGTTTTTTGTACCTGTGTGTAAACTTGTTCATAACTGATGACAGATAAAACAGCTTAACAACATTAGAAAAAAAAACCTCTACAATATGTTGGCTGCAATCCTTATCACAAATAATCAAAGACAATCATCAAAATCGAAATAAACTTGCAGATTATCACTTCGATAAATGTGAACATACACCGAGTTAAGGTCACTGGAGGAAACACATTCCCCGAAATTCCTGTCCGACAATAATCCCAGAGATTCCCAAGATTCCTGATGGAGCGGTGCCAGTGTATATCATCGATGTCATATCATAAACGTGTGTTCGGGCACACGTCCAACCTGGTCAAATATATAAACTGCAGCTGTGACGAACGCGATGATCATCAAAATGGCAAAGAAAAACCATTAAGGCATTCATGAAATGTCTGTACATCAAAGGAAGGGCGTACTTTCCTTTTAGTTCAATGATTCAAACAGCACCTACCTATTTTATTTACAGTCTGATGTCCTTAAATCAAGCAATGAGGTACATTAACAAGAAGCACAAAATGTGTGAAACTAAGAACGAGTTAATTAAATGTATTTCTCCAAAGAAAAGGGGAGGGGGGGAGAGTAAGAATGACTCTTTAGGAAGGTTGGGGGGGATCTCTAATGGCACAAGACATGTAGCAGCAGTCTACAACAACATCAATAAGAAGGTAGAATGGCACATTCAACTCTCTTTAAAAGAAAGAACAGCAGGAGAGACTGTATATGTAGCAGAGGAACCTCACACTGCAGCAAAACCCCACCAGAGGTTGACCTCTGACGTTTCCTCTCAGTTCTCAGTGTCCTGCAGTGAGACATTCACAGATTTGAACCAAAATGAAACAGGCACATTCTCCAAAGGTGATCAGCAAATGTTAACAGTGCCATACCTTAGGCAGACACACAGTCAAAGACCGGAAAACAATCCCAATGTTTGTCAAGGTAGAGCGAGAAATAGAAAGAACTGGTATAGGACTCCATTGGAGGCTGAAAAATAGAAGTCTTTGATTTAACGTCCTGTCAAAAAAGATTCCACAGCATAGATGTGAAATAAATCAGCAGTCCAGACATGTGCTGCATCTCAGTGTGCAGTCAGCAGTCCTGCAGAGGTACCACAGCGAAAAAGGAATCTTCTATCAATAAATATTCTGACACAAAGTCGCCTCTCTTCCCAAAAATTCCCTGAATATCCACACAGACTCATCACAAATTAAAAATCAGAACACACACACATACGTCCATTGAGGAAGAGCTGAGTAACTCGCTCCACTGGACTTTTTAAAAGCAGGTAAATTAAACATTCTGATGTTGAGGTTTGTTAAAAGCATCACTTGAGAAGATAAGTCCTGACACATAATGAACCAAAAGCTTTGGCCTGATTTACTGTCACTGTCCATGTTATTGGAATAATTTGACATTATTTAAAACAAAATTCTTGTCTCATAATAATCTCATATCATTAACCCTTATCTCGGTAAATTGCAGTGGGAATATCCTTATATGGAAATCCTGGGGGGGGTTTATAGGTCATATCCTCAGACTTTACAAAATGTGTTTTTCTGTGTTATATGTGTTGTTGAGTCAAAGTTAGGATTCATTTTATATCGCATTTTTAAAAAAAGTTTTTAGCAGTGATACTTGTGCAAAAGTCACAACATTTTCCTTTATTTTTGTTCATAAAAAGGAGCCAAGCGAACTTTGAAATGCGACATATTTCCAAATTTCACAAATTCAATCCGATTTTACTTGTACTTTTTGCTCAGGTGTGTTTATATAGTTGGTGAAAATGGAAAAAAAAAAACATTGTCTGTAGGTGGTGCTGAAAAAAAAGTATATAAGAGACTATATTTTAACATAGTAATGGGGAAAAGAAGCCTAAATGCTGGGGTTAAGAAGAACGCTAAAGCCGACAGCCAGTTTACAGTGACTCCTGATCCTGGTCCTCAGGACCCACTGTCCTGCATGTTTTCCAACACACCTGATTCTAATGGTCAGCTCGTTAACAAGCACTGGTAACGAGCCACTCATGTGAATCAGGTGTGTTGGGGCAGGGAAACATTCAAAACACGCAGGTCCCTGACGACCAGGATTAAGAAACACTGGATTAGCGTAACATATTAGCTGTCTCATAATATTGTCATACTATTAAAATAAATAAAAAAAATCTAAAGCCAACAGCCTTAGGTTACATATAGTTTAGATAAAGTTTACTCTTGGTATACTGCATTTACTTTTGGATAGTTGTGTTTTGGAGGTTATTTCAGTATTTTTCTTATTGTCAACAAATCCCAATAAAAAGATTGTCTCTTGAATTCCCCACATATGCACATAAACATAAACTGAATCCACTGGGTCCTAGTTGGTGGGGGTTGGTGCAGTCAGACAAGGTCCTGATACACGTAAAAATAACACACGAGGCTGGGATGCTGTCAGAACACGGACAAGACAAACTGAGACATACAGACGCTACATACTAAAAGGGAGGGAAGATGAAAAGACAGGTGTAAACAATTAAAGCTGGACTGGTAATCGAGGGAAATTAAGTAAAACACAGGGAAGACGTCTAAATAAAAAATAAAACAGGAAGTAAATGTGGTAAAAAACATAAGGAAACATGACAACTAAAAGCTGGTTTTGGAAGTTTTGGTCTTTTCATATTTTGCTGTTAGCAACTAAAACAACTATTTTAATCTTCTTTAAAGTGACAGCCGTCCATGACTGACAAGAAAAATGGGACTAAGATGGGAAAGAGGTGATGAGCTAGGCTTTTATGGTTCACACAGTATATAACGGCGTATAATGGCTCTGGGTTACGACAAAAGGCTGCTGTGGCAAACGTGCTGCTATTTTTATTGTTTTGGTACTGGGAGCCAGAACTAAGTGTGTTTCTCTGTAACAGGCTCACAGTAAGTCTATGTGTGGGTAGGTTAAGCAGGGAAGTGCACAATGAGATTTAGCAGAAGCACTGCCAATGTTGGGAAAAGGTGGCATGAGCTAATTTGTGTTTTGGGCTTTTGTTTGTTTCACTGAAGCTAAATGATAACCGTTCAAAAAGATAGAATAAACTCAGGCTGCAACAAACAAATCTTTTCATGAATTAATCGATTTTCACGATTAGACGTTTGGTCCATATAATGTCAGAGAATTTTGAAAAATATGGATTGGTGTTTCCCAAGCCTTGAAATGATGATGTTCTCAAATGTCTAATGGTTTCTTAGACATATATTCAGAAAATTATCACATTTACGTATTTAAAAAACAAACAAAAACACTCAAACTGATAAACTGGTTATCAAAATAGTTGACATTTAATTTAGTGATCAATCATAATGGATTAATGGTTTTAGCCCGAGAATTAACACGTGTTAACTGTATGATACTGGGTCTGATTCTGTACCTCCTACAACAGTCAGGCTAAGGTATGGGTCTCACCTTTCAAGGACACTTTAGCAGAACTGATATTATCGCCATCAGGTCTCAACAGAGTGATACAGTGAAGATTATCTTTCCAAAACTGTATCAGGATGACGTTGCCTCCCTCTCTGAGCCTCCACCCTCATCATTTAGGGTCCTGCTGAACGTGGAGAGTCTACTCTTTCCCTCCCTCCTCCTCCTCCTCTCATCCCTGTTCCTTCTGTCCCTGCTTGGCATTTGAACAGTAAAATGGCTGTTAGTGTCCTCTGCTTTCACAGGAGACAACAAGGGCCCAGTGGGTGAAGTCACCTCTGGACTCTGTGAATGAGACTGGGTTAATGGTGTCAAGGAGCTGCTGGAAAACACGGGAGGTGAGATAGGGGACAAGGGCCCAAGAGGGGAGTAACGTCTTAAGGAGACTCCTTGAAAGTTAACTGCAAGCTCCAGAACTAGTTTCTTAGATAGCCGTGGGTGGCAGAGGGGCATAGATGCTTCCTGTGGAGTGGGACGATGTTCACTGTGGGCTGATGAGTCACTGTGACCAGCAGTGGGAGGTTCCGACAGTGGAGTCCTGGCTTCTTCCTCGCAAACAGGCAAGAGGTCCTCGTCGTCTGGACTGTCCACTGATTGGGAGGAGAGAGGTGAGGCGGGGCTCTCTGGTGTGCATGGCTGCAGGCCCATGGTGGCTAAGCAGCTGGAGCCTGACATACCCACCATTACATCATCCTCGTCCCCCAGCTGATCCCTGGCCCTGACCGGAGGCCCCTGCTCCCCCACAGTGCGGTAGCTGTGGAGTCCCAGTATGATCTGTGTGGGTCCAGGGGAATCCAGCAAGGGGATGTGGCCCCTGGCTCTCCCTCTGCTACGAATCAGGCGACCCCATAGATGCCCGAGGTGACGTTGAAATGGGGAAGAGGAGGACGAGCGGCGCGTTGAATGACGTCTGATCTGTCTGCGCATCGCCACCCGCAGGTTCTGTAACATAGAGGCCTGCAGGAGGGAGAGGGCACACACAACGATAAGTCTGTTCCAGTGGTTGAGAACTTACAACAGATAAAGGACTTGACATATTTCTTAGAAATGTGCATCTGTGAAGCTTTTTTTAGTAAAAGTTGGGAACCTGACTTTTTAACGTTATTAACCCTTAAAACACAGAGGATTTAGGCTGTTTTTCCCCATTACTATGTTAAAACGTATACACAGAGGCTATAAGAATGTGCAATATAGAGTGTCTTATATCTTTTTTTTTTTCTTTTTTTTTTAATTTTCACACACCTGAACAAAAAGTACTCAAAACTTTTCAAAATTGGATTGAATTTGTTGGATTTGGCTTAATATCACATACACAAAAAACAGATATCAAACGGTTTTCAAAGCTTGATTGTTACATTTTCTGACAAACTTGAACATTTATCATAACAACAAAAAAAACTATATAAACATAAATAACTTATTACATTTCCAGGCAGATTTTTATGTCATGGCATGCCATTGTACAAAAAAGGGGCAATTTACCAAGGGTGCGCCTGCGGCATGGATTTGTACAGTGTGAGCACTCAGGGTTAAGGTATATTGAATTTGACTAGCCCTGTTCCCAAGCTGAATATTGAGGTGGTCAATTTCGATGCTTTTTCTTTGGACAGGCACTATATATTATACCTTTTACAAAGCTTACATCATTCACATGTTTGAATTTTAGGAGAGTCCCTTGATTAATAGCTGAAAGGTTCAGGGTAATAACATTTGTAATATTCTAAATATACATTATTATGCTTCTACCATTAATAAAAAAGATAAAATACTGTGTACTGTGTGTAGAACTAGGAAATGTTGGTTGCAAAGATACACATCAAATAATTTGTGTGTTATGCTCAGACAATGTGTGAATACTCTACCTGAGTAGGATTATATACTGGGAAATCCTCCACGGGAGGGATGAGACCCTGGGCGATCAGCTGACCATAGGAGGGAGGAGCCTCTCTCTGAACAAACTCTGCCTCCATGCGAGTCATCTGAGTCTCGAAAGCCCTAGAGAGAAGACGGGGAGGAGAGTGAGAGAGAAAAACAATCAGTTTGAAAGATGCAGTGATAGAATGAGACAGTTTATTTTTGACCTTTGAGACAAAACATTTCAAGTGTGTTGCCATGGTGACAGGTTAATTCCGACACCAAAGACCTTGACATACTAAATGTAATAATGTTCCTTTTTCTCGAGGTGGCAATAACAAGAACAAAGTTAGTTCTGGTCAGGACATTTCATACTTCACAAGAAACTCAAGGGCAGAACTCATAGGGAATGACAACATTTCTGCATTAACCACGCCCACTTCACATTCCTGGCCAATGACACAATAGCTGCTGGACACCACACAAGAAAAAGGTTCTGCCCAGATGATGTGTCAAGAACACGATGCAAGAACTCCCAAACAAAAGAATGACGTCATTCTTTTCTCGCAGCCCTCGCAGAGTACGGCCTTAAGTGTGACCCACCTGTACTCCCTGCTCCTGAGTGAGTGAAGTTTGAGAGCACAGCCGAGGGCAATGACGAGCAGCAGGCTGCAGACCAGACTGCCGATCAGGGCGGCAGTGATGACTTTCCTGGGAACTGCAGCCAGGCAGTCTCTTTCATCGCTCCCGTCTAAGCAGTCCTCCTGGCCATCGCACCGCCACGTCTCAAAGATACACAGGTTAGTCCCACAGTGGAAGTTTCCAGGTTGGCAGTCGTAGCAGTTCTTCTCATCCGACCCATCGGGGCACCTCTTCTGGTTGTTGCAGCGCTCCGAGGCTGGGTAGCACATGCCTGCACCTCCCTCACAGGGAAACTCCCCGTCGGGACATGTTGGGCAGGCTTCCTCGTCGCGGCCAGAGGGGCAATGCCAATAGCCATCGCAGCGCTGGCGTTCAGAGAAACAGCCCTGGTCACTGCCACAGGGGTGTTCACCGGGAAAGCAGTATCCTTTGACCTAAGAGGGAGGAGGAGATATACTGTATGTCACCATCTAGACACCAAGTGGATGACGACACACAAGTGTTTTCTCTGCGTCAATTTCTCTATCAACTAATCAGAAGTGTTGATTTCTTTAAGATAAATAGAAAAAACGAGGAGATTAAAACGTAGGGTGAGCTTAAAGATCCACTTTAAGATCATATGAAGGACAATGGACATGAATGAAAGATTTAAAAGGTCACGTAACATGAAGGGTAGAAATTAAGTATATATCCCATAACTGTTTTTTGCAGCCTTAGAATAAGCCTTTAAGGTGTTTTCCGGCAGCTAGTCTATTATCATTATTAATATCCCTTTAATACATATACTGTACATGACCTACTGCTTTAGCTGAAAATGCATAGTATTATATTATATACAGTATATATTATACTATTATCTTCAACTAGACCATTACCACATTCTTTGCACATCAATTCATTCACCACTGAGACACTTATTCCTTCCCTTGTTCTGTGTCTCTTACTTTTTTAGGGTCCGAGCCACAAATGGCAGGGGCCCCGGGACGGTTCCTAGTTTATTATTTCTATTTCTATGTGGCCCTCTCTGCACTCTCAATTGCCCCACGGGGATAAATAAAGATGGATGGATCGGAATCTATTATGTAAAGGTCACTGTAGTTCCCTGATTGTCTTAGGAAAGAGTGAGCGGAGAAGTCCTGTGTTTACATGTATTACAATGTGCCATTACCTAATTCTTACACACTGGACCTTTAAACCATATCTACCTGATATGTAGCATTGAAGCCATGTCCAGGGCTGTGAGGCTGGGCCATGTACAGCACACTCATCTGTCCGCGGCTCGACTCCAGCAGCACCATGCGTCTGTTGTTATGATGCGACAGCACCTGTAAAAGATGCTCCGCCTGCTGCAGCAAGCCGTCGTACACATGCAGCGAGTCTCTGGGCCCAAGCTGCAGGTCCAGCTGCAGCATGATGGGTTTGGGGTCCTGGGTGTCCAGCAGCCAGGAACATGTCAGCTCTGACGCAGTGCTGCGGTTAGGCCGGAAAAAATCTGGGGAAGCAAAGGAACCATAGAAGTTTCTCAGGTGTTTGCCACAGGCGGTGTCGGGGCAACCGAGCTCATCGGTTCCATCGGTGCAGTCCCGTGCTCCGTTGCAGCGCATGGCAGCCGGAAGACAGCGGGTGGACTGAGCCTCAGTGCAGGGCAGGGAGGCAAAAGGACAGAGGCCGAGATGAGCCTCAGTGGGAGGCGGGGAGCAGCTGCGTTCATCGGTGCCATCGCCACATTCATCCTGACCGTTGCACTTCCAAGAGCGAGGGAGACACTTCCCATTCCCACATAAGAATTCATCCGGTTGACAGCTGCTCTGACCGAGGTGACCTGCAGAGGATAACATTAACAGGTAGAATGTGTTTGCTTAGACAAATTAATTTTAGTGGTTCTTTATAAGATGCAGAGGATTTGGTGCAGAGACAAAATCAAAACAAAATAGAGAAGCCACACTTAATGCCCTAAAGCTACAACCTGTATTTGGTTTACACTTAACACTTATTTACCTTATTTACCTTATCTACTTTTACAGTTTTTATCGATAGAAATCCTCTTCATGCCCTGAGGTATTATTCAACATTTAATTTCAATCTTCACCAGCTCACAGTGGATACACGATATGAACATTCATCCTGTCAAAACAGTAGAGCCATGATTGTTTCTATGCACGACAACTAATATGGTTAAGATTTATCAATTAATGTAGAAATGTGAGAATTTGGCATAATAATTCAAACTCTGGTCACATTGTCATGCATTTCATTCATTTTCATTGACAATAACCATATTATTGCTAATGTTTCAGATTATTTACATTTTGTTCATCAGTACATAAAGGTCGTTTGACTTAATTCTGCATGTTTATCATTCAAACAGCACCTAAAAACACAACCTGCTAGGAGTCCATGAATCACTCCTACCCAAAGAGTTTTCAATAACTGAGGTTAAGGATTGGATTAAGGATGACTTCAGTATACGAGCTTGTCTGTCTTACCTCTGATGTAAGAGAGACGGAAACCCTGGGCTTGTCCAGAGCTGTTGGCCTTCGAGTGGAAGTAAAGCCACATGCGCCCCCTGGTGGAAATAATGGGCGGTGGTAGCATGGAGCCGCACAGCCTGAACTCCCCATTCCTCACAGGAGTCAGCAGCAGCCAGTCTCCCAAACAACCTCCCGTCTCCGCCAGGTCAAAGTTACGGAAGCTAAAGCAGAGCATTGATCATTTCAGGTGAATCATTCACAAACACATCATATGTCATGTGAGTGCAGCGTGTGTAAGAGTGATGATGCTTACCTGATGGTGATGACCTCTCCCTGTCCTCCCTGGATGTGCCAGCTGCAGTTGACTCCAGCAGGGTAGTTTAAAGGCCAGGAGGGGCTGTAGATGACGCCCCTGCGCTCGGTGTGGACCTCCACCTGCTCACTGCAGCCTGCTGGAAAACAAAGAGACGAGAGGAGAGAAGAATAAGCAAAGTAGCTTCATCTCTGCAGTCCTGCTTTTGTGCATGTTTATGCATCACAAACACAACACACAACTGAATTCTTTTTTTTTTTTTTTTAATATAGTGATCTGCCAAGTTTCATTATTCTGGTGGTTTTACAATATTGAGCAAAAATCAAAACAAGCAAGTGCAGCCTTCAAATGTTGTGCATAAATTGTCAGCAATAATAGATGTGTTTACTGTCATAGAGGAGCAAAACAAATTCACATTTTAGAGGCTGAAATAAGAAAACATGGTCAAACTGATTGATCGAAATCAAAAACATTTGGGATTAATGTCGCAGTCAGTTACAAATCAATTAATTGTCACAAACATAAATCTTTGAATAAAAATAAAAACAGCAGGGCTACTGTGGATATCTGGGAAACATTACACTAGAGAGCAAAGAGGAGGACTAATCTGCAGATGAACAAACATTACATCAGTTGTGCTTGTGAGTATTTCTGCCAGTAGGATGTGCTGAAGTTGATAAAGGAACAGGACACCTATGTACACTAATATTATTCTTAGACACCAATGCTACTCTCACTGAGAGAAACATTCTCTTTTATCCGTGGTGAGCAAAGAGTTGTGCGTGATCCATACTGCTGCTGCCAGAACCCTAACCAGGTCCCAAAAAGTCATTTAAAGGTGTGAGGACCAGCCAAAATGTCCTCACTCTTTACGGTTTATATGATTGTTGGTCCTCACAAATACAAGAACACACACACACATAATGGTTTGGTATTCTCTGTGTGGACACTCTTAGACATAATGCATTCTCCAGCCCCTTACCCAAACCATAACCATCATAAATAAGCGCCTAACCTTAACTTAAAACCTAACCAGGTCTTAACCCTCATAAAGCCCCGTTAAAGTTGCGTGGACAAGCCAATATGTCCTTGTTTTCCACACAGCCTACTTAAGACACGCACACACAGACTCACTTGTTTCTCTCTTTTGTCTCTACGATCGGGGTAAAAAACAAACAAACGATCCTGACAGAACAAATGAGCTTTTATGACGTCACATTGAAGCCAGATGAGATGCTGCAGCAGTCAAACCAGCAGCCAAAGAAACACCATGGCCTGCTGCCATAGCACCACTGCTCCAGGGAATAACACTGGCCCATCCGGGAATAAACACAGGCCTGTGGGGAGTGTATGCAAAACATCCTACCGCTTTATAAAGTGTGAACACAATGGAAAGGAAACACATGCGAGAGACAGATGCACGACTAGCATAGAACGTGCTCCGTGATGATGACCTCACACCAGGACACAGCAGCAGCAGCAGCAGCAGCAACAGCCGCCGCAGGAGCATCTGCTCCATTCTGCTGAGTGTGTTTGTCTCAAGCCTTCCTTCATGAATCAGTGTAGTCAACAGAATGAAATGCAGGGTGATGGACGAGGAGGACGTTTTAGTGATGGATATTCCATCCACGACCGGCACTGGACCACGTAGTGAAGTGCATCCGCACAGTGTTGGATTTCGGTGCAGCAACTCTGAACATTTGATTACACGATGGTTCGTTTGAGGGTTTCTCACCACTGGAGGTTCATTACAACTGCTGCGATTAGCAATAACTTACAATGACCAGCCATCATCTACCACTTTATCCTCCACATGAGGGTCTGAGGGCTGTGTCAATCTCAGCTGACACAAAGCGATAGGCGGGGTACACCCTGGACAGTTCGCCAGTCCATCACAGGGCCACATATAGAGACAAACAGCCATCCACTTTCACACTCATGGTCAATTTAGAGTGTCCAATTTGCCTAATTTTGGACTGTGGAAGGAAAACACACACACACACACACACACACACACACACACACACACACACACACACACACACACACACACACACACACACACACACACACACACACACACACACACACACACACACACACACACACACACACACACACACACACACACACACACACACACACACACACACACACACACACACACACACACACACACACACACACACACACACACACACACACACACACACACACACACACACACACACACGGAGAACATGCAAACTCCATGCAGAAAAGGCCCTACAATGACCTTACAATAGACCATAGAAGTTATCATGTTGTAATAAGTGAGGGTTTAGGTTGAGCTGCTGCATTCTATTTCTGTCAAACCTGTCCACAAATTCAAATCATTTAAACTTTTGAAAAAAAAACAACACAAACACTACTGCACCCGTTCCTCTAAACACCAGTCTCAACAGAACATGAAGCACTAAGACATACATTCTTTTGAGGACATGCTACAATATTAGCATTTAACTCAAATTCAAAATAGTATGTTAAATGAACAAACAATGCATTTTTTTAAGCAATATTTAATCAGCATATTGTTTTAGGGAAAGTGCTCAGGGAGTAGATACTTTCACAGACATCCTCTTTCCTATTTCTATGTTCTTTCTTTAATGCCTCACCCTGTTACACACATACTAAACACAACATAATAATATCTCTGTCTGCTATGCAGTGAATTAGAGGCCTAAATGAACACAAACGTCAAAAACTCAAGCCAAAAACCATGACATTGTAAATGTATAAATGTAGGTATTTTCACCACACCAGGTTAACTGGTTACCTTTATTACATTTCTCATTTATTTTGCTATGTTACAAGCTGATGTCTTGCATTTTTATACTTAGTGTTTTTTTTTTAACACATTTAATCCCCTGAAGCTCTGAAAGTGTGCCTGTAATGAAATACAGAGATTATGGCTTTGGTATGATAAATGTCAGGTTTTCTGCTTCCTCAGCTGGAAATATAAGTCTGAAACTCAATGTAGCATTCTGTGTGTGTGTGTGTGTGTGTGTGTGTGTGTGTCTTTGTGAGGACAAAAAAAAGGGACATTTTGTTTTAAAGGGCATTTTGGGGGTTAAGACCTGGTTTTACGGTTAGGGTTAGAATTGGGTTTAGGTCAGGATAAAGATTAGGGTTAGGGTTAGGCACTTAGGTGTGATGGTTAGGTTAGAGGTATATTATGTCCTTGAGTGTCCTCCCTTTGAATGAAGCACAAAAAAGTGTGTGAGGGAGCCAGAGAAAGACTTTGATGTTGCAAAAGCACAATACTGTAGGTGCCGGGTCAAACAAGTATGAACATGTGTTCACTATGTGTGTTACATGGAGTATGTGAACGCAGCTTGTGTTTTCCCCCCTTGTTTTCTCCTCCAGTGCATATAAATGACTTACTCAAAGGCAATGAAAACAAAGACCTTTCTTTTTTTTTACTCTAAAGCCATTTTACACCAACTCAAACATACAGCTAGTGTGTGTGTGTGTGTGTGTAGAGTATTAAACAAGTAACTGTTTTAAGCCACAGATTCACAGAGAGAGGAAAAAACGTTTATAAATGTCATCACAGATTGAATTAATCCACAGAATAATTCAGTTTAAAACAGGGCAGAGACACACAACACACTGCGATAAAACATTTGAACCAGTTACCTATTTAATTGTTGTGGCTGATTAGAGTGTCAAACTGTTGACACAATGCAATGTCTCATACTCACACACACCTTTAAAATCTGCAACACTTTGATATTAAGGACATGAGGGGGAGGAGGGGGAGGAGGGGTGAGATTGACTAGCTGCAGAGAAGCAGTGATGTAATGCTGATAGCAGCATCACATTTGTGAGAGAGCATCCATGTTTCCACACAGAGCCTGATCATTTACCCACCACAGATCAATACCTCGGCAGATTCCTGCACAGTGAAACCCTCATCCCCACACTCACAATGAAAACACGAGTGTCTCAATAACACTTTATGGAAGACAACAAAAGAAAAGGGGGGGGTGAACCTCAGCTGTAACAGGGGAGACTCAGGTATTGAAACACACACACACACATTCGAAACAATAACATGTAGTGACTCTGCAGCTTCATCACCTGTGTGAACGCACGCGCGCGCGCGCAAACACACACACAAACCGTCCACAGAAGAGTGGATGTGGATTCATTGTTTTTGCTCTGATTTCCCCCCCCCACTCACCTGCACAGAGCGGAGAGCAGCGGAACCACAGCAGTCCCAGCAGCAGCAGCAGCAGCAACACCGTCAGTCCCATGGTCCGCCGCTGGGGACGTGTGCTCTAATCTCGGCCACAGTCTCCACCGTTTGCTCGACATGTGTCTCCTCCTCAGTGTGTGTCTTCCTCATCGCACAAACACCGAGCACACGCCGACTGACCGTCATCGTCGTGGGAAATCCATTGTGGCCTCCGCAGCCTCCACCATAACACCAGACTTAAGTTAGCTAAAATGGCGACCCGCAGGATTTCCTGTGTCTGTGTCTTCAAAATAAAAGCCGACCAAAACCGTTACAGCAGGGGTGTCAAACGCAAGTGACCTGTGGGGCCAATGAGCGTCTAGTCTGGTCAGGAGGGGGCCGGTCTATAAAAAGAAAGTGGGGGAAAATAACTGTCATTATTACACAATATTCAATCATGGTAAAGCAATAAAGATATTCATGATGATGTATCACAGATTTTCAAAGTAAAAGTGCTTGTTTTGATATGGAATGACGAATACTTCTCTGAAACTCACTTCATGACAGCCCATGGACAGGAGGAAAGGAAGTGGGCTAGTAACCAGAGGGTCGCTGCTGGTTACAAGGGCTAGGTGCCACTGAGCTGCCCACAGCTTCTGTGCCTGGCCTGTGTGTGTTTACTAGTGGTGTGTTAAAAGGATGAGTTACATGCAGAGGTCCAATTCCCTATCACTAATAGGTGTGTGTGCAAAAATAACTAATTTGAATTCATTGTCTGTAATGTGTGTTTTTGCTTAATCTATTTATTTTATTGTGTTGCGATAACTGTAATAACTGGAGACAATAATACTTATATGCACCTGGGAGTAATGTGTGTACCTCACTTAGGAGCAGCCCTGCCCTTGACCTGTTGTGGGATTTGAGCCACCCTCTGGTTACAAGTCCAGTTCCCTTTCACTTGGCCATGGGCTGCCTTTATAAATATTGGTCATGGTGAATTTGACCTCTGAATTGAAACCATCCTCTTTACACACACCAGAACCAAAGTAGCACTGTCTTTATGTCATTCTTTGCGAAGAACAAGACTCACACTGTGTTGGGCCCTAATACACTGATGCAATTGCCTAAATGTATTGTATGTTACAAAGAATTACTATAAAATGTAGTCAGCTTTGACTTTTGTCAAGTAATAGCAGTACTGGAATAAAAGTATTGCTTCAGTTTAGAAAACAATGGTGTATGGTGTGTTTGCCAGTGTGAAGTGTCTTATTTTGAAAAGTGAATTTCCGGTCTCACTCTGAATCATTCTTGCCAAACATCGTTCTTTGTTTAAGTGTCATACCTGGACTGAAGGGGATGAACAGCAGGATAATGATCTGTAGACACTGCTGTGGAGTATAGTTAACAAAAATATTACTTGTTTACGTTTTTTAAAAGGACGAGTTCTTCAAAGTTTTCCACCATCCACTGTATACCGGCTTCTTGCATTATTTTTACTGGTTTAGTGGCGCTCTCATGTGGTCAAATAGTTGTAGTGCAAATCTTTCTGACAAACTAAATAACGTATACGCTATACAGAATGGCTTTTTATATTGAGGGTCTGCTTTGTCACTGTAAGTGTAGACCAGTTTTTTCAGACCAGATGTAACAGGAACTACAGAAGTTTCATGTAAAAGGCACCGCTGGGATTCGAACCCAGGATCTCCTGTTTACTAGACAGGCGCTTTAACCAACTAAGCCACGGCGCCGGTGACACCACACGTTGATAATAATTATTATATACACAGTACCTAACAGGGAACACACGCATGTAAGTGGATTGTCTGCGGTTAATTACTGTTAAAATGTCGAGATCCCGCCGGCGCGGACAGGTTTCCAGAGGTGGGTAGATAAAGTCCTAGATTACACTGCGCGACCCTACGTGGGACCACCAGGTGACGCTCGTACCTAGCACTGCTACCTCGCAGCCCGGTTTATGCATATCTGTGTTATCTTTGCCTGTTGATTCCGTGTGCGTGGGTATTCTTTGATTTCCTTACACACTCCCAAAATATGCAGAGGTTATTTTGACATTATATGCATATTAAATTGATACGTTCTCCTCACTTATACCTTCCAGTGTACAAATATAACCCTTGAATGTAGGAATAACCAAAATGGTGTGGTGAGCAATTAATATTACCGACAGAATACGGTTAAAAACACGTGTTTTGAAGGGTCCAATGACAAATCCAACTCTCATTTCATAAATTATGTATTGAGTATCTTCCTCTACAAGAACCAACTCCACTATTTGCATAATTTGAACATCTTGAGAATGGGCATTCATATTTATAAAGGTGACTCATGATGAAAATTCAGATTAGTACACTTAAAATTAACATTGTGGTATTTTGGTAGCTGGTATTTATTGCAAAAGTTACTGGGATCAGTAAATTATTCATGTGTATTTATGCATTAGATCCACTAGGGGGCTTTTCCAATTTTCACTTTGAGGCCTCAAAGTGAAAAAGGCTTCAAAGTCTCATTAAGATTGAGAATGAGGAAAAACAGAGAAGCACACAAAGATATATTTGAACAATTTATTCAACAACTTCATAGACATTTTCTTCAGAAGTGTGCCGCTTTAATTGACAGATGTTTGAGAAGTGCAAGAACCAAAGCTTTTTACATGCACATGGTTTCAGCACAGATACAGGCTACATGTTTTTGTCATTTCACATGTGATTTTTATTTTTTTCAAAAATCACACAGCTTTCATTATAGCAGCTTAAGAAGCTTACTGACAACCGGTTCAAAGATATACACAATAACCAAACATCAGCTTGAATTAAAATTTTAAGAAAGAGGAAAACAAGTAAAAACCTACAAAGGAAAATAAAGCTTTAAAGATCAGAAACAAATCCTATGAAGTCCATGAATAAACGATCTCCTGGATCAGAATGTCACATTGCTCGGCTGCTTTGTCTGTGTATACACATTAGTTATATTTTAAATTAATTATTGTAAATACTATGAAAACAAAATGCAAGTCACACACTCAGAAAACAAGAACATTCTTTGACCCATCTGGAGTTTGCATTAGCACAGGGGAATGGATTTAAGAGAGGTGAAAGAGGAATAAAAGGGTGGTGAGGTGAAAGAGTAGCATTTAACACCAGATCATAGTCACACCTGGCAGTGGTCACCGGGGCAACCATTTGTTTTGCCTGATGCATTTGTGAAGCTGCTGTTAAACCTCTCAATATCTATTTGAGGTGCCAATGTTTTTGGCTGAACCAGTGAGAGTTCCCCCACACAAAGATCAAAATTATCAAAACATAGTCAACAACAATAATCCCGGTGCCATGTTTGAATGCAATTATCCGATCGGTGCGCAACAACCTACCAAGCCTTTCCAGTCCAAACTACCTCCTTGTTTACTCTGCAACTCATACATTTTCTCCAAGTATAATATGGGTCATGTTTGTGCATGTCTGTGGATGTGTGTGTCTGTGTGCGCGTGTCTGTATGAGAGCGAGAGAGAGAGAGAGAGAGTATGAGATTACTGGTGGGCACACTGTACCCCCGGCCCATGGTGTCCGCCCTCTTCGTCAGAGCTGTCATTGTAGGCCTCTCTGCGGTTTCCTGACGTTGAACTCTGGCTGACGTCATAATCCTGCAGGTCGACCTCCTCCATGTCCGCGGTGATGATGGGCTGCTCTGACCGCGAGGGCAACATGTCCTCCAGCTCCTGTGCATGAAGACCATTCATCACAATGCAGCTTAAACAGATGACCTCAATACATTTCCTTAACATGAAGTAACATCAGATGGCTTTTAGGCCAAGAGTGCATTGCTACAGATGAGATTCAGCGGTTATCTTGGAACAACTCTCGACTCTTAAGAGACAAACTTGATCGGGGAGAATTATAATATTAGAGTCATTGTGAGTGCTCTCTAATCCCTGATTGGCATTATTGGTATAAATGTAGCATTTTAAATCCCGAGAAACATGTGAGGTTACTCCCTTCAGTTTACCGACTCTTTAACACTATCATGGCATCAGGTTATTATAAAACACACTTGCAAATAAAGATTGCTTTTAGTATAATTCAATCTGCATATTATTGAAATAATTTGTTCTAAAACAGACTCTCGCATTACTAGAGCCAGGGAAACATCCATCTCAATCTGTCCTATAGTCTTTAGAGTCCAAAACTCACATACATCCTGATCACCAATTAAGACCGAGGCACTATCCACACGGAAACAGAACGAAACGCCGCTTGCCGTTCTGAAAACGTTTCCCTCGAACACAGAATCGCTTGAGGAAATGTCTCCATTCCAAACCCCCCAAAATGCTGTACTACATATGCCAGGCCTGTAAACTGCACTGTAATGCTGCTACACCAAAAATGGAGAAGACATTATACACATTATAATGTTTACAACCACAGAAACAGAGACAGAATGAACCAAGCCAGGGGAAAGAAAGGAAAATAAGACTGAAAATCACAGTTATCATAAAGCAAACAGACCACAGTGACACCAACATAGTGACTTTTCTTTTTCAAAAAAAAGTGAGAGCTAAGCACTGAACACACAGCACAGAGTCAGAGCCGTGTGTTTGTTTCCTCCTCTATTTTATGATTCAGTTTCACTGTTTTTAGTCCTTTCACGCTGGCTTTAGTTACTTTTCATTGAAAGTAGTTGGCAACGCCACCAAACAAAACCCAACCAAAGAGAAGGATGGCAACAACAAAGATAAGGACAGTGAAGGAAGTGCAAAAGAGAGGGACTATGACATCATTGTTTTCCATTTTCGCCATGTCCCATAAAAAAAAAAAAAAACTGTTTTGGGGTTCCCAAAAACGCTGTTTCTGATGACACACCAATACCATAAAAAACTACACAGATTCAGCGACACTCGTCTGTGTGTGGACAGGCCCTAAACTAAGAATGCCCTTAAAATACTAGACACAAAAACCACTGAAAAGTGTCCATGTTTTTTTTACCAAATTATTTCTTAAAATCTTTTCTGATTAAGTTTAGTGCATATGCTCTGCACTAAGACATGAGTTTCAAGACTCAAGACATTCTTGAGAATGACAAATTGGTTGTATGAAAATCTAGACATTAAGTAACAGGGCCACCTCCTCTTCTATATTCCTAATCTGACAATTTGCATAATGACAAAGCTGTCATGGAATAAAAAAAATTTCCTCACTGCACCAATTTGTAAAGCCACTGATACGGATGAGATAACAGGCAACACAAATGATTATAATAATAATAATAAGAAGAAGAAGAAGAATCTGTTCTGAATGTCCAACTTCACAGTTCACACTTCAAATCCCAAAACCAAAACTTGATGAAGTAACATATCTTACCGCAAGTTTCTCAGGGCTGATCCAGTTGTTGTCTGGGAACTGGACATCAAACTTGATAAACAGATCTCCTTTCTCAAAAGGGTTGCGGTACTGTGGCATGCCCTCTCCTCGCACCACCCTCACGGAGCCTGGAAAAGATGCAACATGTTTAACAAGAGGTTTCCTTGCCATTTAAACCATACAGTATCAAGTAACAAATACTGGGTGATAGACCAAAAATCATATCCTGATATATTTTGTTGAACGGTGATATAACTATATATCCCGGTATTTTCTTGTACACAATGTTCAGTTCAGTGGACTGATGTGAACAAACACTCAGTACACAGTACACCCAGCCCTAGGTCCAAAGAGTAAGGAGGGGGGTCGTGTGGGAGTCTTTCTACAGCTCACTGAGGATGTTCATGAACTTGACTTTTTCCCGTTTATCAATTCCAGTAGTGTGTCCTTGACTTTGGCTCCAGATCAAAGTGCATTTTGTGCTCAGTACTCAGCAGGGACTCTGAGTAGAGTCTTTAAGATGGTCATGTTTCAAAAAGCCTTGTTTCAAGGTCTCTGCCCAGACTAAAAACACCATTACAGGCAATGTCACTAGACCTGACTCGCAGACCAACCAGCTCCATGACTTCCTCATTAGCTGAAAGAGTGAATGTGATGAGGATGAAGGTGACAGACAGCATAGACTGCAAGAGAAAGGGAGGGGTAAGAAGGCTACTTCAGTTTCCAAGACTTTCGTGTCTTGAAACCAACTTTGTTTCGTGTCTGTCAAATTGTGATCATTGGCATTTGAATCGTAAAGCTGTCGATGTGTTTACCTCATACAACGTGTGTATGTAATGCTCAAGCATGTCTTGAAAAAAAAAAAAACTGATGACATAGACCTCTTCACAGCACATTGTCCCCCAAAATGGAATAGTAGGAACCAGTATTTTACCAATACCAAATACTAACAAGTTAATTAGGATTCCACTCCATATTTCAGCTTCAATCTATTATTTAATTTACCCTTTAGTTTCCCTCATTGTTAATTTCATCTGTGTCAATAGAATTTGTCCAGTGACAATTATTATTTCCAATAAAACAAAAAACGAGGCCCCTTCCCCAAACTACCCGTCTCCCTGTGTTCAGCTCACTCCGGACAGATGATCACGTCAAATCTGAACGGGCTCCTACATGAACAAGAGTCTTACCTGGTTCAATTACTTTGCCAGCAGGGTACTTCACAACAATCTGTCTGCCGTCTAAGTGTTTCAGCATGAACTGGAAGCCGCACAGTGCCTCCACCAGGCCAATCTTATGGGTAATATGTAGGTCATTGCCATCTCGTCGGAATGTCTGAAAATTGGAAAAAGAGAAAAGAATGGTTCAACATCTTAGTGGATCGATTTTTTATTACTGTATATGACCAAATGGAACTTCTTGTTTATGTAAATAATAATTTTGTCAGTGATTTTCATAGATACAATAAATGATGTAATCTGCTGGAGAAAAAAACCCAGCATTTGGCACATTAGTCTCAGGATATGGGGCCAACAAGACCATAAAAGTTGTGATTATTTCATTAGAATACTCGATCACCACCACCATGAGAACTTGATATGTAAAACTTAATTTCTATGTATTAATCATGGGAGTAGTGCATCCAGAGCAGTGATTCTTTAAAGTCAATTTGAAGTGAAGTGTATTGCTGTTGCCAGCTCTAGTAACCTACTTTGACTCCACCCTTCAGTGACATATTCAAACTCCAAGGATAAGACAAACCTCCTGGGACAAAATGCCAGGAGCATTGCTACAGCTCAGTCTGCTGTTCCAGTTCAGCCAAAATCACCATGCAATCTTACACTCATTCCACCTCTGTGGAAGCACAACTATCATCTGTAGGGGCAGATGCAGTGCCACAAAGATTGGACTGCTACTTGTAGACACTAGACACACTTAAAATAAAAATAAAAACTGTTATATTACCACTAATTTCAGTTCATCCCCGCAGCAGCACTACCCAGAAATGTCCCACAAGCATGGGACTGGTAATTCAATTGATACTGACAGGTACCATGTTGAGCTTGTTCTTCCAGACAACAGGAAATTTGGCACTGAACACTTCACGTGCCAAAACAGTAGTTGGTTACACTTTTTTAGACTCTAGAGTACACAGACTTCCTGTTCCCATTATTTCTACGTAGACTGTAATAATTCACCCTAAACACTACACAAGACTGACAGACTACATATAACAATCTCTGGTGCTTGAAAACTAAAAAAAAAAGAAAAAAGTATAGAATTAGATTGTCCAGAAAAAAAATTACCCCCATTTTGTATAACCCATTTTCATCATTCAGTTACAAAATGCAAATGATCTTTTTTTTTTTTTTTTTTTTTAAATCAAGCCTTAGTTATTATAGGTTGGACGATATTCAACATGGCAGACACACACTGAGGTACTCCTAAATCTATACAGCACTAAGAGCACTGTCAAGACAATCTGCTCCTCAGCACTCAAGACAGCACCACCAGCTGAATGTGACTGCTAACAAATTGCTCATCACTATGTAACCCTGCCAGAAAACGTAGCACACTTGTTTTTCCTAAAATGTATGGAAAAAGTACCAGCATAAATTCATTAGCCTGAACACAAGGCTCTTCTTGGATCCATTTGTGTTGCACAGGAGCAGAACAAATCTGAGCTGTTTGGTATTTTTTCACATTTTAACAAGATTTGTTTATTCTTTAAAGTCAGCTGTGCCATCGCTGCAGCTACGTACATGGAACTATACAGTAAGCATCCTTCCTAGTCCGCATAACCCCTTGCTCAGTTTCGCATGCGTTTATATCTCTGCTACAGCCACTGCCTGGCCTACTTTGTTGGAAACGCAAGATGTCCCATCTGCACCCACATTCATGTGACTAGTGTAGTATATACATAAAATAACTGATGTTGGTGTTACTTAAGAAAGCAACTTTAGTTTCTGAAGAAAGTAGTGAAAAGTTGCAAACAGGTGGTAGAAATTGGGTTAGAAATGCAGGCCACCATTATATAGGAGGAAAATACTTGATATAAGAAGGTTTGTGCCCTGAATATTAATTTGAAAAGAAAACTACTGACAGAATGACACATTGCTCAGGGGCACACAGGGGGCTGTGTAAGATGAATACAGTGACATTTTTGTGAAAGTTTCCGAACCAACCTCATGCTCTTTCTCCTGCAAGACCAGAACTATATCCCCAGGCTCGACACCAGGTGCCTGGTCGGCTTCCCCTCCAAAGGTAATTTTCTGGTTGTGCTTCATTCCTTTGTCCACATGTACCTCTAGAATCTTCACTTCCTTGATGACCTTCTTTCCCTCACATTTTTTACAGCGGTCCTTCTCACTGATAACTTCACCTGGGAGGAATAAGAGGAAAAAGTAAGACACGCTGAAAACGATACTTAAGATAGAAATGGGTGATCACAATTGGTGCCACTTACCTTCACCATTACAATCAGTACAGACAGACTGCATCTGCTGGACCATCCCTGGCGCCAGCTGTCTGATCATGATGCGCATACCACGCCCCCTACACGTTGTACATTTTTGTACAGCACCCGTCTTCCCTCCTTGGCTGGATCCATACAAAAAACATATAAATACACACAAACTGAGTAAAACTAAAAGGATAAACATAACATAAGACATTCGATAGACTATTTTACCTAGACAGATATCAATGAGGAGTACAACACAAGAGTGGTTGCACAACTTACCCACTACAAGCACTACACAGAACATTCTTGCTAAGTTGTAGTTTAGTTGTTTTTCCATTGTAAAAGTCCTCCAGTGACACCCTGGGGGAAAACATGAGATGTTAACATACTGAAGTGAAACAAGACAAAGAAATTAATAAAACGTGGCATATTCTGAACATGATGAGTGCTTTGATTAATTGTGAAAAATAAATAGTGACAAAAAAGTAAAAAATATGATTAATTCATCCCCATGTTTGTGTCCAAGCATGGTCTTACTTGAGTGGATGGACCATGTCCTCTCCTCTCCTGCGACCTCCATTTCTGGCACGACTCCCACCAGAAAAGCCAAAGAGCCCACCACCAAAGATGTGGGAGAAGATATCATCCATCCCTGGGCCACCCCCACCACCTTCACGCAAGCCTTTTTCTCCATAGCGATCATAAAGTTCCCTCTTCTCAGGGTTGGACAACACCTCATAGGCGAAGCTGATTTCTTTAAACTATAATTTGAGAGAACATAAAATAAAAATCAAAAAAACAAACATGCAATGAGGAAGAACAATACAACTGCAAATCAAGGTAGTTGCAAAACTAAAATCAATCATGATTGTAAGAGGACTGAAATGGTCACCAAAAATATTTTTTCACAGTCTGTCATCAGCAGTACACGCATACGCATTCTTTTCATATCAAAGTCTCCTTAAGGCTGGTGAAATGTATGTAAAGAAACACATATTTCTCCCTTTTCTCTATGGAGCTCACCCTACAGTTTCGGAATACAGATATTTACGACCCCACAGTGACTCCGAAGTTGTTAAATTAGGGTAAACATCCTACATAATTGTTTTAAGCTTCGGTAGAAATGTTAAAAGAAGTGTTAAAAGAAAACCCCCAACCCCAGACACCACCAAATTCTAAATGTGTTTCCTTAGGGCCATAACCTGCAGTACATCAAGAAAATGTCTTCTTACCTTGTCGCCAGCATTTGGGTTCTTGTCAGGATGGTATTCTTTTGCCAGTTTCCGGTATGCCTATGAGTGTACAAGATGATTCCTTATTAATTAAAATCACTATAATTATGGTGCTACATGGTCTGTAGACAAGTGACATCAACCGCCATTCAAACAAAATAAAGACATCAAAGACATCTTCTGGAAGAACACATAATAGTGGTATTAGAGATACATTAATAAAAGTGGTACTGTGCATGGAAACGTGTTTTTTAAAAATAACATTTAGATCCAGTGGTTTAATGTTATTTCGCTTCCAACCCTATCAACAGTCAAACATCAACATTATATGCGGAATGTCCCCCTCTGTCAAAAAAGGCATTTCAAAATGTCTGACTTTGTTATTGACTCATGTTCTGGCTAAACGTGCTTAAGCTAATTAGCGTCTCTCGCAAACACGAGTTGACGAGCAGACGGTGACTAGATAACATGGTGTTACCTTAAAGGGTTAATATATTTTCCGCGTATTGAGGGAGTACTTAATCATCACAAAATCCGTATAACCTCGGAGTCAGGAGAGAAACTGTTCAATCAGGTGGTTGGAATGACACGCCGTGTTTAACCAGCTAGCTTATGTTAGCAAAGGCTAGCCTCGACGTCTATGATTTAACCGTTTTAATATTTCTCGTTACATCAAAAAGATGGGTTCAATAATTCGACATTGTTGCTCCAATGTCATGGATTACATGAGAATGAAATTAAGATGCCATGAATAAATTAAATATTACGATGAACTAACTCGCTAACGCTAACCGACATGTATGTTCTAAGATTACTCTCGTTTTCGATACCATGCGACCGTTGCTTTATTTGTTACACGTTCTATATTGGTGTGTTATGAGTCGACTAGCTAGTCATAATTTCATCATAATCCAACAATTCCCACAACCCTCGATGGGTTTAGCTAACACTTCGGCAAACACGTTAGCTTAGCTAACGTGGGGTCAAACTTTTAAACTCGTACGGGCTCTCATCTCGGTTGACGTCACCCATGATAAAAACACCACCACCCCAGATCATTAAGAGAGATTCAGGCCAAATGATATTAAACCACCACAATATTGAACTAAACCGATAAGTATGACATGTTTGAGCCGCGTTGTCATACGACCATCGCGACTGGTTAGCTTACGGTGTTAGCCGGTTAGCGGCTCGTTTGAGCTAGCTTTCCCACAGCAACGCACTTCCTGATCGTAGCAATGTGAACATTTACAAACTACACGCGCCTTTCAAGTGTACTTACCTTTTTCAGCTCATTTTCAGTTGCGGAAGTGGAGACTCCGAGGATGTCATACAGTTTGGTATCGTCAACATTCGCCATGGTGCTGCCGTAGATGATGTTGCTTCAGCGGTAAGGTGGGTGGACAAAGAGGAGCCGGTGCAAAATGTTTTGTTCGCCTCGTGTCTTCGTTTCCGGGAACTTCGGCGCTCGTTTCTGCTGCTGCCCCCAGGCTGCAGGAATGTGGCATGTCACACACCCCCGCCCCCCAAACAGCAATTTATTCCTTATATTAAGGAACAAACACCAAATTGCAACATATACTGCGTGATTAATTTCAGAGGGCATCGTATACGTAAAGTCAATCACCGAGTATTTAACGGATTAAAAACATCACATTAACATGCATTACTACACCTGATGACGTTTTTCTCCCTGCTTTGCAAATAAAATTTAATGGTGAGTGACTTTGATGGCTGTTTTGTTTTTTATTGGTTTGTTTGTGCATGTGGCTGTGGGTGATTCAGAAGCTTTTAGGTTTCATGATGGGCTGTGTCTGGGTTTGCTTCTGTTCATGTCCCTTTCAATGCACATTTTATTTATTTTACATTTTTATTAATTGCTGTATTGATATTTTGGCATGACACTTATACATGTATGGTATGAAGGACAAAAACACTAGTATAAATGTAGAAATACAGAAACAAATAATAAAAATAATTATTTTATTAAATAATTATTTTATTAAAAATAAAAAATGGAATGTAAAATGACAAAAATCATCCTTTTCAGTGCAAACTGTATTTATTTTTCTTTTCATGTGTATTCATGAATTCATATGAATTTACTTTTTAATTGTGTGTATTAATTTTACTAATCTAGTCACAACATGCATGGTGTAAAGCAGTGGTTCTCAAACTTTACCATCAGAGAAAATATTGAGCTATCAATAAAAAACATTATCACCAACATTGAAATACAGTGTAAATAAACTGAGCAAAGTCAGCTACATACTTTTCACAGGAGGCAGATTTATTCCCATATAATCTGCTATCTCATCATCATCCTCCTCTTCCTCTCATATACTACATGCACTGGTATTGTGAAATTAGATTAAGATGGCACGAGAGATAAACAGACTCTAATTATTACTATTTATTATTATTATTTTTGTTATTTGTTTAATTTTCTACTCACTCCAGTCAAAATTCCTCAGCTTCACTCCGATCACATACTCTAGAACAGTATTTCTGATTTTCCCTAAGTACCACCAGAGGTAGCTTGCGTACCACTGGTAGTACATGTGTCACAATTTGAGAACCAAGGGTATAAAGGACAAAAACATTACACTTTTATCAATAAATGTAGAACTACAGACATAGACCATTAAAAGACATATAAGAATAAATACATGAAGAATGACATTTTCATATTTGTTCATTCATTCATATCTATGTATGTATTTATGTACAACTGTGTGTTTGATACTAAAATACTAATTATCCCCAATTGTAAAAACCTTTGCCAAATCAAACCTGTACCATTGGCAAGGAGCATACAATATCATCAAATGTGTATATAAATTAGCTGCAGAGAGGTGTAAGGACTGTTAACCAAAGGCATGAAACGGTCAGAAGCAGAGGAGACATGAGGATGAGAGGTTTCTACTCACCAGCGCAGAACCAAGGGCCTCCTCTTTGTGTCTAATATAACATGTTATGTAGACATCTGAAAGGTTGCAGCTTTTCAGGTCCTGGAGCTCAGTATCGGCCCGATACTGGTCAAAATGACTGGATTGGATATCGGACAGATAAAAATGTAAAATCTGTCACAATCCATAAATCCTATATAGCACATGCTTCACTATGCACAGGCTGTAAACATGTAAACAGAAAGCAGCAAAAGCATTTTAGCTGAGTTATGTTTTTGGGCCGTTTAATATATGTTACACAGTTGGAGAATTGTGTCTTTGAAATGACTCAGCACAAAGGTGTTCATAAATGATCTAAAATGACAGATACTCCAGATACAGGTACTGTCCCATTTTTATTTAATACCACACTGATATTGCTGTGGAGGATGCCATGGTCTACCTGCTTCACACAGCTTATACTGCACACATCTAGAGAAGCTACAAAGTGGAATGGGACCACACCTCCTGGACTGCAGATGACTTTAATATTCCATAACATTGTAGTATGTCAGGCTCCCTGGTTGCTTTGCAGACTTGTGTCGGCAACAGTTTTGCATCCCAAGAAACTGTGCTGTTGCCATATTTATTGTTTTTTTTTATTCTGCTGACCTCTGGTTTGGCTCAAGAACATGTCCCAGTGTCAGCTGGGTCACAGATGACAAGGAGAGCAGAGACCTTCAGATCAACACTGCCCACAAGCCACTGCTGTTGTAGGAAGGGGAAGGGAGTACTCTGTGTTCGTTTTTCATTTCAAAATAGTGCTGTTTTTCAGAACTAATTCATGACCTGTTCTCACCTGAAGGTGGTGCGAGGTGTTTTATGGGTTGCACTGCATACAAGGAGCTGCTGAAGTGACTTGACTTGCTTCAAAATAAAACAAACCATTGGTTGTTAATTGAATATTTGGACACTTACATGTACCTTGAGATAATGTATGTTATGATTTGGTGCTACAGACAGACAAAATGGTGGCTCTCTATAGAAACAGATCAGAAGAGCAGGCTGTGCACTCTAATGAGGTTTAGATATTTTATATTTTACAGAGCTATTCAAGCAGTCTGCAGACACTGCAGTGTAATGAGAAGCTGGTATTTTTGATTGTGGTGCTAACAAACCTTGTAAGCGTGGAGAGGAAGGTTGTGGTGGGGATGGAAGTGGACGGTGTTGAGGATGAGAGGGAAGCTGAAAGATGTCACAGACAACGCCCCAATATCCTCTCTCTGCTGAGCAGAGGCCGCTCAGGGGCATGTTCAGCCACACACTCATCCAATCACATGCCTCACATTACTCACAGGCTCTTCCATGCCATCATTAGCCATCAGACTCCCCAGTACCACAATAATCCAGGTTCTCCTATCTCCAGTGACTGAGGCATACACAACATTTACACATAAATCTATTTACTGTATGTATTGTTCCATATTCATTTTGTTTAATCAAATAAAATTTGGCTGACTAACAATTATTGTGAAATTCAAAGCCTATGTCTTGAATAAAAGGAATAAAATCTAAATAAAATTAAGGTCCATTGTGTAAAATGCAGGTGAAATTATTTTCATTTGGAAAAAATTAAAAATAATTACACTTAATTTTCCACCTGAGTGTTGTTTTTCATTACCACTGAATGAGCCTGCCATTTTGGACTGAACAGGCCACAATGGACAAATGAATTCTTACCTTTGATGCTAACTGAAGGCTTCATAGATTCTTATTTAGAAGGGAAGGGTGGTGAGGGATACTCAGCTGCAACAGGCAACTTCACCAATAAATATTGCTGAATTTTACACACTGTACCTGACTTGCATTCACGAAAACTCCACTTAAACTGTTAAACTTAAATTAGGGTTTATTTGATGTAAACCTGTCTATTTGGTGTAAACCCACATTTAAATTAAAAAAGGTCAAATATTCTATAAAGATATTTACAAAGACAGTTGTTGCTCTTAAAAATGAAGAGTGACAGCTATTATATCTTCATGTATCATTTTCTTGATCACTGTTGCCTCGAAGACCGCCTGTTACATGTTACCACTCGGTAACGTCATCAGGAGACATGTCATGCCTCCTGATGATTACTGAGTGGTAACATGTAGCATGGGACCTAAACCTTGGGGGATTGCCACAGTTAATTTATCAGTAAATAAAAAGTGACGTCTGTCTGTAGGTTGTTTCCTCTGAATGTTGGTGATATCTCTCCTCGTGATACTGGGACAACATTGGGGTGATTATACTGTACATGTACACACTTTACACTGCAAAGGTGATGCTTTCATTCCAAGTAAACTACAATGTAGTTTCTTTATGAGAAAGTTCAACTGCCCAGCACAGTATTTTATTTTCAAACACCTAGACTACCTCACCATGGTGCCTCTCAACAAATGTCATGTGGGATTGGCTCCAGCTTCCTCCATGATCCTTAAAGGAGAGGCAGGGGAGATAATGGGTGGAAGGAAGAATGAATGATGGATAGATATAGCTGGAACAACAAGCATCCATGTCAAAGAGGGACACATCACTAGAGAATAATGCATGTGGCCATTAGGATCTGACATTTTGTAAAGGATACCATATTAGACTGGACAAATGCATCGTGACAGTAAGGAGCGTGAAATTTTCTTGTATAGAATAAGTGACGGAAAAAAAACAAGCTTAAAAGCTTTTTTTTCTTTTTTTTAAACTATTCGAGTATCTGACACTCAAGAAAATGTGCTCTGTTTCATGTCTTTTGTTCAATTATGTTTAAAGCCAATCTAGTATATTGCTTCAATATGGCATAAATTAGCCCAAAATAATTGGCCTGATAATTCAACCATGAACTACACCAAAGGGTACACACACACACTTCAGAAAATAAATTATGCCTAAATCCCAATCAATCACTCACTTATCTTCTACCACTTTGTCCTCCACATGAGGGTTGCGGGGGACGCTGGTGCCAATCCCATCTGACAGGGTGAAAGGCGGGGTACACCCTGGACAGGTTGTCAGTCCATCACATAGAGGCAAACAACCATCCACTCTCACACAATTTAGATCTGCCTAATCCCCAAATCTGCATGTTTTTAGACTGTGGAAGGAAACAGGAGAACCCGGAGAAAACCCACACACATGCAAACTAAATCCAATCCTATCACAGCAAAGCGAAAAGCATTTTATGATTCCTCAACGTCCACCTGCCATAATGCATGTCTTACCACAACGTGACATCTCCATCCCCAGCTCTGTCTTGGTCACATGAAGAGAGAAATTCACACAAGGAGGTGAGTAAGTTCTCATTTAATTCAACAGAATGAACTTATACAACCAGCGGTTGAAATAATAAATGAATCCCATATAGGCTACATGTTTGTCTCTGCAGGGAAACGGGTTGTGCTTATTTTAAATTCCCAGCTCATGGGGAGGTTGAGAAATTACATTTTCTCCAAGTGAATGCAGGGATTGGGAGTTGGATGGTTGCTATTTTCAATTCAGTCCAGGCCTCACAAGAAAACACTTCATACTTCATCAACAGTTACTTATTGCCTGAATGCTGCAGAGCGGGAACAGTCTTTTCTTCTCTTCTAACCAAAATATGTCTCTTTGTGTGCTCCTCCTGAGGAGAGACTGAACGGAGCATACCTTCTTTGTAAGTGTGAGGTAAGCATGAAAACTACACAATTATTATTGTAATATCACATCATCATCATCATCATCATCATCATCCTCGATGTGTTTCTGATCACCAGTGACAACAACTCTTCATTATTGCCACCACATCTTGGATGAGTCATTTTCAAAAAAATCATCAGAACAACATCTGGAAAAAGGTTAAAGAGTTAACAGCCAAACATCATCATGAGGCTGAATATATACTGGTATCAACGGTACAGTACACTGACAAATAAAAGACTCAGATAAATTATTAGAAGACACGCTATATATATCATACATATCTGTGCATGGCAGGTGGATAAATGTAGAAACTTAGTCTCTTTAACTTTTTTTCTCTCTCTCTCTGTAGCTGAGTGGTGTCATGGGTTTTTTTAGGCAACCAAGCAGAAAGAAGTCTGGATCTGCATGCGAGAACAGTCTCCTGTAAGTCTATGATGGAGGGAGAGTTTAATTAAGTAGAAGACTGGAGAGGAGACCAGACATCTCCATGCCTCCTTGACCTGAAACCCTTCACAAAACAGAACCATTCCTTTTCCTCCATTTCTCTCTCTTCTTCTTGTGCATCATTTTCTTGTCTCTTATTTTTCCCAAATCTCCTCATGTGACGATGAGTTGGGAAGATCCTGGAGAAGTGTTACTCACAGTAGCGATTAAATGCTGCTTGGATAGAAATGGGAGCAATCAGTTTAGAGCTATTGATACTCCTGCCTTCTCTTTGTTGGTCTTTATCTTGGCGAGTGAAAAGCAAAATCTGCCTGCATTCTCCTTCTGCTCATCGTCCTCCCATCTCCGTTTTTAGAAATCCATGGAAATGGAGCGCTGCTGTGGATCAACTATGGTGGTACTGTTACGAGAGCTGTTGCCACGGATACTGAGGGTTCCACAGGCTCCTGCCATCCCGCCACTGATACCTCCAGCAATGCCACTAGGCCCTGGCATACCCACTCCTCCTGACATACCTACTCCTCCTGGCATGCCCATGCCACCTGGCATACCCACTCCACCTGACATACCCACTCCACCTGACATACCCATTCCTCCGGCCATTGCCACTCCTCCTGTTATGCCCACTGGCCCTCCAATCCCTCCTCCTGCTATCCCCGATGCTCCCCCTATTGCCCCACCACCTGTAGCTCCTCCTCCCGCTCCACCACCGCGGCCATAGATCTCGCACGGGATCTCCTCTGTGACACGGTCCTCGATGACCTGCTGGTCGCAGTCGTGAGTCTGTGTGTGCTGCTTGTATCCGTAGCAGCCCTTCTTGTAGCTGGCCGTGGAGTTGAAAGTCTTCATGGGTGGTTGCTTGGAGAAGTCGTTGTGGTAGGACAGCTCCATGGAGCTCAGGGTGGTGCGACTGTGCTTCATGCTGCCGCCACCAGTCGCCACTGAGGCTTGCGAGCCGCAGTGGTGCTCATGGACACAGCGGGACATGGTGGAGGAGCGCCGCAGCTTGTGGAAGCTGTCCAGCTCCTCAGAGAGGTCAGCGAGGTCTGATGACACCTCCTTGTCACGCAGAGAGAAGAGCTCATAGTGGGGAGGATCAAAAACCTCTTGGAATCCAGCCTTGTTGAAAACACCGGGCCGCCGAGCTACAACCTTGAAAAGAGGAGAATCCAGGCAAATCATTAAACTTTGGCGAGTGCTAGTTTTCATACCGATAAGACATTAACTGGAAAAACAACAAATGGATGTCAAAAACTAGGGTCAAACATAAATAGAGATTGTGTGTTTGTCTGCACCACTCATATTATAAAGGTGGTGGAAACACAGACATGATCAAATCCACTCTTGTTCATTTATGTTGTTGAAAAGGGTTTTACTTACTGTCTTAAGAAGAAAGCGTGTGTTTTGTGTGTAACATGCAAATAACCAATCAAAGCGACGTCTCCCATTCCCTTTAAATGCCAGCTGCACTTGCACCTGGAAAGCTTGTTACCATAATAGGGGAATTTTTTACCTGATAATAAGAAAAAACTACCCATTAAAACTGAGCTGATGCACTGACTAGATGACACTATTTGAATTGTGAAAGGTCAAATATAAAGACTATCTTAAAATCAGTTGCAACAGATGTTGTTCATGTCTTATTTCCACTCACATAATAATGCACTAATAATACATCACAGACAGTCAGACGCCTTGTCTATTATAACACAGTGGGTGGTGAGTGGGAAAAATGACAACTCGATCAAAGACACTTGCATTGCAGTTGGTGCTGTGCAGTTGTGATGATCGGTGGCAAAAAGTGTTAAAACATTATACACAAAATACATTTCTATGTAACATGTGCTTTGGCAACATACATTTCAGCACCCCGTCTTTCTTATTGTTGTGTTATGCAGATTCAAAGTACTTGTTGTGATGTACACCACCATCTGGCAGTGTCTGAACATCTTTTAGAGCCGCTATCTTTTTAGTGTTTCACAGTCATAGGCCAAGAAACAAATTTCAGAAGAGTCAAAGACAACAGTGTCCTTTACAACCACAGCTTCAATAGATGCTTTTAATCACTTTATAAATGCTCTTTTTTTTGGCCGAGTGCCCTGTGGCCAGAGTAGAAAATCACAAACTGAAGTAAAAAACAGATGAAGCAGACAGATTAATAGAATATTATTATAATCAAATGAAATTTGAAATAAACTCCCACCATATACTGGAATATTGTTGCTACGGTTTATAATGCTGCAAAATACTAGGGATTTCTTTCCCCTCTGTCACCATAGCTACACGTGACCCCATGTGCTCTGGAATCCAACAATCTCTTTCAATTATCTGCCTTTTCTTTTCTGGCTCGGCGTGTTTTTCTGGTTTACAAAAAAAGTCAGCCATAAAAGACGAGATACCTTTTTTCTCGGCTGCTTCATTTGGACCAGGATGGAGATAATAAGAAGCACCAGAACTATGCCTGAAGAGACACCAATGACAGTCCCATGGGTCTTTGTGATCTGATGGAAAAGCCCCTTAGATCGCTTCTCTGCAGGGGTGAGAGGAGAGGAAGCAAGAAATAATGGAAAATTGGGATTAACCATAACAACTTCCAACTGGGAGTAGTCGGCTGAAAGAAGACAATCACCTTTGCAGTGGTTTTCATCCCATGGGTAGACACAGTTCTGAACCCCATTGCACACCAGAGAGTTGTTAATACACATGTTGCTGTGGCAGAAGAATGTGTTTGCTGAGCAGGGGGCTGCAGGCAAAAGACAAAGAGAAAACAGAATCTATCAGAAACAACAGAAACGCAGTGAACAGTGCTGAGTAAAAGATGAATACACTAAGAAAGGGACCAGAAGCTCTATTTGATGACAATAACAATAAAACGATAATAAAAGATAAAATGTTTCTTGAATGTTGGGAGGTCTAATGGAGACCGATCACACCAGGATGCACATCACCATTTCCACCAGAAACAACTTGTGACACCAGGGGCTGATGGGGAAAGGGAGGAGGCTGCAGCTTCAACAAGCTTCACATCAGGGAAGTTTGAGAGAGGAATGAAGAGAGAGAGTATTTGGTTGTGAAGACAGTTTTACAACTAGGAGCAGATGGAGAGGGGGAATACGGAGAAGTGAAGAAGAAAGGCAGGGGGGGGGAACAGGAGCACGGGTAGGTAGGAATGGCTTTGGGCCATTATGGTGTGCAGATGGTCAGACTGGTGCTGTGAGACACCGCGCATTAAAGTGACTGTCAACGTATGAAGGTTTAGATGGCAGAGATAGAGATGACTGGTAATCGTTGCTGGCTGCTCGGCTCAGGAGATCAATGCACTGCCGGTGAGAGGGAAGAGGGAAGTGAAGGCTCGGGGGAAGATGCAGATGCCTCAGAACCGGTGAACACTCAGGGCTAAACATTAAAGCTACAAATGTGGGAACTGAAACTTGGTTGAAAAGGAGTGGAATGACATATTATTTTTTATGTGTCCTCTGCAGGTCCCAGCGGAGTAATCAACCAAAGCCTGTGGATCAGGTGGACACGACATTTACCCGGAATGAGTTCACTTCAGTTTATTGCCCGACTCAAGGTTGAAATTGTAAAAGCCAATCGTACTATTGTTTACAGCAATAAATGTTGGGGTTTGACAGGAGCAAAACAACAACATTTAGTGAAAGATTTATACAAATGAACCTATGCATCAGGTTTCACAGTAGTGAAGTAGTATTTAACACCACGTTGATGTAGTTTCTCAGAAACATGCCATGTAACAGGTAACAATTGAGCTGAGCTATCATAAGAGATGATGCTCTACAATTGTCCATCCCATTTTTTATGGCCTAACACAATAAAAAAAAAACACCAAAATCGAAACCTAGGTTAAAGGAAGAGCGGGATGTACTCTAAGTATCATCATGATTGAAAGGTACAGTGTGAGTGTCACTGTTACACACAGTGTCAATGTTTAGAGGTGTAATATAAAAGATGTGCTATTGAGAAATAGTATTTTCCCCTTTCTTGCTTCTCAGCTAATCAGAGTGAGTCAGATGATGTTTATTTTTATGGCTCATAACACTACCCATCCTTATATGATGCTTTGAGGTAAATTTGATAAAAAAAATAATAATCCTCACACCACCCTCCAGGTGCTGAAAAAACAACAACTTTGATCTGAGCACAAAAAAACCTCCTCTCCACCATGAAGGCTGAGTAAAACCCATTACAATCCTTCATGTCTCTTTGTCTGTCTGTAGGCAACATAACTCAAAATATAAAGGACAGATTTGTATAACTCTTTCTGGGGATGAAGGTTACAGACCAATGAAGAAACTAGCATCAGTAGAGTTTCAGGATTTTTAAAAGAATCATTAAACTTGTCGCTTATTGCAAGACAGGTTAGTGCCTGAACACTTTGGAAAATTAGAGCAGCCTTGGCAGAGGTTTTTCTTTATTGCCTTCTACTCTTAACAAAGATCATTATTGTCAGACAATGTTTTTTTCAAATGACAACCACTTTAGACAGAACACTCTCTCACCACAAGTCTCTAACACAAAGTTTAAAGTGATATTCTTACAATATTCATATTCTCCTTTGACGACTTGTCTAGTCTCCCTGCAACAGACAGGGTACAAGAATAAGTGGTGTAAATAAAGGATGGATTTCTCCTATGGTAGATACACGTCTGTCTTGTCTTGCCCATTTCTAACACCTTTGACAACAAAACATGTCCTCGTCTCCAGCCCCCTAACATGCTTGCTTTAGCAGAGGCCGACACGCACTGTGAGTCTGTATCGCAAATGGAACAGATCGCGGTCCGCTCCACAAGCGTCACTCTCCTCCGAGCCACCGCTTCCTCTTCCCGGCATGCCTCCTCTGCCTCAGGGTTGAGTAACTCTGACAAAGGGGCACACACATATGTGTGTGTGTGTGTGTGCAACAACTGTGTGCGGTTGGTTGGTGTCCTCCCCATCGAGACGAGGTCACTCTCCTGACACTGTGATCACTTCCAAACTCATTATGCATCGCCCGCCTTCAAAATGTTCTGTTTCTGTGAAGGTGTCAACAACGCTTCACCTCACACTGCCTCAGTACGCAAACACACACACACACACACACACACATGTCTGACTGCAGTGTGTGTGCATGAGTGCATGTGTGGATTTAGTAGAGTCTTAATATGTCTGCTTTACATTTCAGAGATGGCTCTGTCAGAAGATTAGACCACATTAGGGATGATGGAGTGTGAGAGGCAAAACTCATCTTGTTCTCCGAACGACAGAGATTAATGTTTCTCCGTGACCTCCACGTAAACTATGAGCCAGTGCCTGACTCCGACCAAATAAAGTTTGGGGAGTCATTTGAGAGACTTCTCTCGGATGAACTGTGTGATCAGAATTAATTAGGATCCAAAATGGTTTTACGGATTCTCAGCATAAAACAAAACTAAACAAAGAAACCTCACCCTTGATGAATTTAGAACGCCATTAAGTGGTGACTGATGAAAACAACATAAAACCCACGCTTTCAGTGGTACACCAGAGAATGTGGCAATTCATTTATTACTCTTTTCAGGCATTTAATGAAATTATGAGGACAGAAAAGCCAAAGTCTGTCACTTTATGAAACATCAACAACATTGGTATTAAAATGATCTATCCGGCTTAGTGGCTTTATGCTTCATTATGACCTATACAGCCATCGATCGCACTCAGACTTTCCTTCAAACAAAACAAACATAAATTAGTGAAGCACCATATTTTGACAAATTCATTGAAATAGTCACTTTGATGCTTTCTTTTTCCATTACATAGTACCGCCTCGCCTCGGCTCGACTCTACATGGTTTGGTTGGTTTTCCAAGACAATATAGTACCTCCTCAATGTGGGCGGGGTCATCACAGCATGGCTGCATGAAACTGCCGTGATTTCGTTTTATACGTGACACAAACAAACTAGAGAAGAGTAACTTGTAAAGCAGTTATTTTCGATGTAGTGAACTATTAGAATCTGTTAATTGAAACGATTTGTACAGCGGCAGGGGTTGTGATGCCACTCGCTGCTTGTGATCGTGGGCTTTCAGCAGTGCTGTCGCTAAATACACCAGACTCCTCTGTTAAATGATGAGATTTTAGACATTTCCTTGCTTAATGTTGGAGAATAACCCTCGTTTTCAGGATTTCCTTTCTTTTGAACTGATCTACAGTTCGGCAAAGTAAATATATAGAACATAATAACAAAAGTATTTTTTCCAATTGGCATGAATAAAAACACATTTAGTTATATATGTTCAGGTTTTTTAATTATATCCGGTGAAAAAAGTTTTCAAAGTAATTTGAAAACACTCAATAGTGACACACTCAGTATCACTAAGTGTTACTTGTATTCAGTTTGGAAACAAAGTGGTATTGATGCAGAGTATGAAGAGTTGTCCATAATGTAAAAGGTACACAAGGTCAGGGAGACGCTGAAGTCGGGCTCTGTCCTTCATTCATTTCCATACTTCATAAACTTGACCAGGACTCATGTTACTCAAGCCATTAATAATAGCTCATGCCTTAGACACATTATTACCTATTAGAGATTATGATATTGTGTCTTTATTTATTTTTTCTAACAATGTTAAATTTGCCGGTGTCTACTATACAGTGTATGGACAAATAATGAGGCGGCAAAACCCATTTTCCCTTCGTGCTTATGTTGTCAAGGCGACTGTATGGTACTCACGGTCAACAAAGGAAGTGAAAAGCATGCGGAACCGGCTGAGTCGGCTTTTCTCATCGGCCCACATTCGCACGACGCCCACGCCGTTGTCCAACATAACGTCGTTGGCCACAGTGCTGCAGAACTTGGCCTTGAGGTTCTCGATGGCGCTGCTGCCATCGTACACAGCCACAAAGTTCTTCTTGCACTCGTTGGAGTGCTCCATCTGGTACTCCATGAAGCGCAGGTAGATCTGCAGGCAGACGGGGGGAGGAAATCTAAACATACACGCACACGATCCATGACGGCAATTACATGAAGATAGCAATATTAAGAAAATGTTAGAGTGAAAGCCTCAGTATCCTCAGATTCTCTGCAGTGCACTGGGATACAAACAGGTTGATGTTTAGAAGATGGATATAGAAAAGGCTTTGACAAACAAATCTAATTAAGAAAGTCTAATTTAAGCTGCAGTGTATTATTCATTTATGTTTACTTGACGACTTAATTAGTCTTTGAAAATGTTGTGTTGCTTGCTCTGTCTCTCTCTCTCTCTCATCGCTGTGTCTCAGTCCAGAGAATGCAGCAGGGACTGAAGAACAATCTGACAGTGAACACTGTTAGTGCGGGAAAATCCCGGCTGGTTTCATGATGCTGAAGTTGTGCAGCCCAAAGTGAGCTGTGACAGGTTTAAGTGTCCTTAGACCCTCACTCGATGTGAGGGTCTAAGGAAAGAGGGCGACACTTGGTGTTACAGATTGTAAAGCCCTTCAAGGCAAATTGTGTTTGTGATGCTGGGCTATATAAATAAAATGTTGAATAGAATATTTCAATATTTAAATCAAATCACTGAAATGCCTTTACTCTCATTGCACAACTGTACAATGGAAGTCAAATGCAACTCCTTGAGTTAAAAAAAAGATATTGTGATTTGTCATTTCACCTAATCCTGTACTTACACAGAGGTGTTTAATTTAATATAACAAACAAAACACCAGCTCTGAGGAAAAGTGTCCTCACCTGCATTTCGGGTTGTTACGTCTTTACGACAGTGATCAAACAGAAACTGCAGTAGGCTCGTGACAATTTTATGTTGCCCCTTTAATTATTTCATCATTTTGGTTTATCGTGATGGCACTTTTATTTGTGTGTAATCTTGATTACCCGCTTGAACTGTGGCGACTTTTACGAGGGCTGCTCCAAATGATCTTAACTTTGTTTATCTAATGGCTTTAAACGTGTTATACATTCTGTGCCACTTGAAGGACGCCAGCGTGCAGCGAGTCACAGAGTCATACGGCTAAATGTGCTCTGTGAAGAGCCTGAAGGCTTTATGGCTCGCCACATCGCGTCTGTAAGTCACATGAACGCCACGGCACCTTATCTCTCGCTCATTGGCCTCAGACAAAGCTGTGTTACACAGCGTGCAACACAGACACCTGTAACCATGCAGCAGTTGAGTAGCTGCTGTTCTGCTGCTGCTGCTGCTGAATGTGCCGCTCTGTTACTTCTGCTTCTCTGAGCTAATGTTTGACCGGGCAACTCGGAGCTGCTGCTAAATTCGGATATGCTCTTTACTGCGGCCTCGTGCTGCACATGTCAGACCAGGGAAACGACCGCGGGGGGAAAAATCGGTGTCTGTGTGAGACGAGTGAAGCAGTGCATGTGTGCATATGAGAAATACTACTCACTACTTACAGAGATTATGTCATTTGTGACTCGATATGTGCAGTTCTTGTTTTATACTTATTGTAGGAGCCAGTATTGAGTCAATGTAGTTTAGGGTTAGTTTAAATGATTAATGCGGGATTGCTTGTAATTATTTTTGAACAGTTGTTCATTGGCTTTAAGCCTTTGAGTTAATATTCTTGGAAGGAAAGGAACGTGGCTTTGTGGCTATGATAGATAGAAGGATAGGTAGATGTGTACTGGAAAAATATTATATATATATATATATACATATATATATATATATATATATACTGTTAAATCCATATATCGTCATTCACAACCTGGAACATCAAGGGCATATTTCTGTGTTGTTATATGTGGATGGAAATGTAACCTGGATGTACGGCAAGTGGAAATAAATGTGCAAACATTTTGAGGAATTTGAAACAGTACAGACGAGTCAAGCCCAAAGGAACCTGCAGCTAACCACTAAGTTTACGTTTGCCACTACATTACAATTACCTCTTTAGCACTTTTCTGGGACAAACACTGTAATCATCATCATGGAGACCAAAACCTGTTCCTAATGAGGCAGAACCTCATTTCTGAGGAACTGGTTATGGTTAAGGTTAGAGGCTGTCCAAATTAATGGAAGTCAATGCAGAATCCTGTGTGTGTGTGAGTGAGTGTGTATATAATGTAGGTATGTGAGTATATTTTGCTCGGCGAAAATTGTTCCAGTGTGAAGAGGGAGAAACTGTGTAGTGATGAACTGAGGCTGGCAAGGTTATGATTTAATTTCAGAGGGTTTGTGAATATTGGCTCATAAATATAAATAATGAGAACATATCCCTGGCCTGAAAATGTACTTATAAATCTGCAGGGCTGTATTTCTTACATATTTTTTTTTTCATTTGTCTGTTTTGCTTTTCCTTATAATGTCATAAATCACATTCATTTCAGTTTTTAAATCTTGCCTCCTGACTCTAAATTGAGTCCAAATAAAAATCCAAAACACAGTTTGAAACAATGACATTAGCGTATCACAAGGGCTGCAATTCAGGACATATAGTATGTTATGCAGCACATCGGACTCAGGGATTATACATTACTGTTAATCCTTTAAGTGGTGGTATTTCATAACTTTGAATTCTCACCATTGCATTACAACAAATCTCCAAAGTATGAGCTGTCCAGGAACTGCAGGTGGCCTACGACAGCTTATCAAAAATACATTCATATTAAGTTTTTTTAATGACCTAGTGTAACACTCACAGTGGCGCCTATCTCTCATAACTGATGGATAGTAATTGGTAGATCATAGAGCACTTCATTATGTGCTAGTTCACTGACGGAGCGGTGGCTTTCAAGCAGAAAGAGAAAAATGTGTGCTGTGATTAAAGGTTTGTGTGAGCCGCAGGGGAGTTTCAAATGTTACGCTGGTCACTGGGACTCCGACGTTTAAGAATGGCTGCATTAGAATATAGAGTCATTCATATTTTTTGATGGATCACACGATGGGGTAGTGGCTAGCACTGCTGTCTTACAGCAAAATGACCCTGGTTCACAACCCAGTCTGTTTGTCTTTGTATGTTTGTCCCATGATGGACAGCCGTCCTGTCGCCCTATGTCAGATAAAGCATAATTCATTCTCTGAAAGAGGTTCAACCCTATTTGAGGAACATGCTCAAACACATTTTTAGTACTTCTATAGCTAAATAGCATAGTTTCCATAGTCTAAGTGACTGGAGCACATGAACAAAATGTTCAACAGGGTTAAAGGAATACTTCACCAATTTGCATTTACCTTGGTATAGAATAGGGGTAGTAGGCTTCCCAACCTCAGTTTCCCCTGAGTTGATAAATATCTTCATTATTTTCTTTGTTACGAGCTCGCCAGTGACACTTGGTCCTGTTAGCTTAACTGTTAGCAAAGATGGCGGACACTGTTTACATTCTGGGAATGAGGTACCGCCCCCCTACGAGTGGGTCTACGTAACAAAGAAAAGAATGAAGATATTGACTGAGGGCAAACTGAGGTTGGGAAGCACAATTCTTCAAAAATACTACCCCTATTCTAGTAATACAATGCTAAATGCAAATCGGTGAAGTATTCCTTTAACTGAACGTCATCCCTTTGACATCTTCTTTGCTTACTTTCTTTCACTTACACGTATTGATACTGCAATAATTAACAAAAGCATCCACTGACTCCAAATGTGTTATTTCAGTACAAAGGAGAACAGATGCTGTGAAAACATTGCGGCTGTCAGGAAAGAGTGACGTGCTGAAACTAGTGACAGATGAGGGAACACGCTGCACACGATCACTGCCCACAGGGTGACTTTGGACTTGGATTTAGAAATTCTGAGCTCTTCCCAATCTTGATTATATTCACAACATCAACGTACTTAAAGTCGCCGCACGCCGAAGGTCTTCGTGAGAAATTTCTAAATAATTTTCTGATCAAATGTATTTACTTTTTTTGTTAACAATTTATATTCATCTATTCCGGGATTAAATTATGCACTGCACGTGTCACCAGACATGTCATTTGTGTCTTATTTGTTGAAATCCACTTCATGTCGTGACAGCCATCAATAAATAAAGTAAAAAAAAAGTTTTCTGTAGCCAACGCAATACAACGCAATACTGGAAAAACAACTGTAACCGATCATTTTGTTCAGATTGGTGCACCTGTGTCGTTCATTACGATAACATTGAGTGTTTTTACAGATGAGTCAGACATGATGCAGTCCATATACTCTATAGTCTTCACAGTGCTCTCCCTCCTCCATTCTGCCTCTAGTATTTGACAGGCAGTCAGTGTCTTTGTGTGTTTTGAGCACGGAGCTTTGATGAGAGAGCAGACAGGAGGAGGAGGTGGGATGTAACAGTTGCATCGTTGCAGTGTAGCCTGCTTTTGCTCTCTTTCTCAGACTCCTCCAACGTTCTTTTCTCAGATAACTTTATTTATTGATGGCTATCCAAAAGGATTTCAGCAGATAACATGACTGTTTAAACAAATTACCCACTCAAGCTTCGAAAGCCGTAAAGAGAGAGAGAGAGAGGGAGAGATGGATGTGCACCAGCTGGTACTGATTTCTACATTTTACCATCTTTCACTGTCGTCAATATGAGGCCGAACATTGACATGACGTTAGACAAAAAGAACTGTGTTAGTCCGACTAAAACTGGAAATGCATGTAAAGATGTCAGCGTGGGTCAAAATCGATTTGGTGATATACATATTTTAATTAATAAATGAAGATGTTCTAAAGTAAACAGTCCCTGCCACTTTCACTCAATACTTGATGTCCCCTCGTGGTGGCGAAACTTGGGGGGAAGTTATCTGGCCATGGTGGAGAAAGCTACGTTAAGAGATGCTCCACCCACGTTCAAATTATCAGACTTTATGCACTTTGTTCTCTACGTTGTGAATAAATAGAGAAATCCTAACTTTTTTACAGATGTTTGGTTTTCTTCAGGTACACAGATATATAGTGACGTATCGGTATATGACTGTCAATATATTGATTATCACAGAAATGTTGTATTGTCATATTATTGGTATCTTGGACCACATATCGTGTATCGTGAGGTACGGGGGACAGAAATTGTGCTAAGTTGAATTTCTCGACCCATCCAGATAAATCGGTTGGGAGTCGAAATGCATAAATATGTTCAACCGGACCCAAACTGGCCAACGTGCTCTGCACGTTCTCCACAGCTCCCACACCTGACCTTTGACTTGGAAATAATAGAGGAAGCCGAAGAGGAGGAAAACAGCGTAACGGCACAACCGCACAACCTTCGCTCCTCGACTTAAGTGTCCATGGAAATTCATGTGAGTGTCTCTCACATGAAGAGAGATGAATAACAGTCCTTGACTATACGTCATGTTGGGATCTTGGATGTTTACAGAAGTCATGCAGTTGTCAGACATGTTACTGTGGCTTTGAAAATGAGTCACCCACGCACGCATAAGCACAGACCAGCCTCAAGACATTAGTTATTATAAAATAGAGATTTCTGAAAGTTGCAAAGATGAGTCACCAGCATCATCTATGATAGTGTACGCTTGTATGGTCTCCTTTACTGACCTTGGACTGAGGGGGGGCTCTGATGGTCCAGATACAGTCCAGAGCATCACCGGGCTTCACTCGTTCCTCCTCTTCCACCTGACTGGAGCGGATAATCCCGTCCCAACCACCAATTTCAAACTGACAGTCTGTAAGAAAGAAGAAGAGAAGTGTGTGTGTGTGTGTGTGAGAGAGAGAGAGAGAGAGAGAGAGAGAGAGAGAGAAGGTGATGGGGAGATAACTGAGGAGAACAGTGAGACAGGGGTCGTATGGAGGTACCTGGGAGAAGTAAAAAAGGAAAAAAGAAGAGGAGAAAACAGAGTATGGGAAAGGAGGAGTAGAAAGGTTAGGGTAAGAGAAGCATGACAGACAGGATGAGATGAAGGATCCTATTTAGAGAGGTAAAGGATTTGAGGTGGAACTGAAGTGAGCAGAGCAGATAAGGACAAAGACAGATGAACGAAGGCAGGAAGACAGGAGGAGAAAGAGGCATGTATTCTCTTCATGTGTCTTGTGAACGTGCATGTACGTACATCCTCTCACTTCATGTAAAAGTGTGCTTGTCAAGGTGCATTTGTGTGCTCAGCATTCACGTCAGAGGCAGAGGCAGAGAGCGAGAGCGAGCGCTTCTGAGCACAGACCTGTTCTTAAAAAGGATCTAACACAAAACCATCCAAGTAGTGAAGAGCTTACCTGGAATGGGGTTTAGCAGTCCACCCACGTGCAGATGGAAATCAGGGTCTGAAATGATAAGATTGGAGCGGCACTCTCAATGCACACAGCAGAAATAGGTGCGCAGAGAGAACACAAGATAAAATCTTATTACGGCAGGCCAGATAAAGCAGAAAAGGGTCGGATTGAAGCTAATATCGGTCGCTTGATGGGCGATGCTGATTTCTAGGCACACAGGGCTCAGGTGTCAAATGTGCGACTGCTAAGGACAAAGGAAATGGGAAAGTATTGCAGATCAAACGCGTCCTTCCTGCCGATGTTCATTTCTGACTCACAAAGTTGCCAAGCAAAGATGAAAAATGAAATTTAAAGAGTTTAGAATCGTCGTCTTTCAGTCCCACTGAGGATACACTTCACTTTAGACTTCACTAGGTCTATGTGCAGAGAAATGAGCTTTAGTAGTCTGAGGGTGCACAGTGACATTAGCGTGCCCTTACCTGCAATAAAGGTGTACTTGATGCGGAAGCCAAGGCCTTCCAGCTCCTCGTCGCTGGTGAACTTGATCCACATGAAACGTCCCGTTGACGTGACCAGGCCCGGATTTTTTCCTCCGCAAACTCGATCGATGAGCGGTGAGAACCCAAAGGGCCCATCCCGGATTTCTATGTGATCGAAGCGGCACTCGAACGACGGCTCGATGTAGTAATTCTTATCGAAAGCCAACTGAATCCTTTGTCTGGGGAGAGCTTTGGCGAACAATGGAGAAGGAGGAAAAAAGAAAAAAAAATGAGGCCACAAAAACCAACAGAAAGAATATAATTAAATCTTTCTTCAGCAGGACAAAGACGAATCTGCATGGAATTCTAAAGCAAAGATTAAAAGTAAAGTGAAATCTCATTTCATCTGATGTTGTAAGTAATCACTTTTTTCTTCTTCTTCTTCCTTTCATCCCTGTGAATGTCTGGATGACTACTTTTCTGAAGTTGGCTCAAATTTAGGTGCAGGATACAATTGTACAGGTGCATTAATATTTATACCATATTCTTTATGTAACACGGTCTACGATAAAAGGCTGTCTCCTTCTTATTCAGATAACATCGGATGAAGTCACAGTGTGATCAACAAGTTCATGTGTCAAGTAACATTTGGTACCTGACGAGGGAAGCACGACACTGGACTTTTTGCCGAGATCCGAACATTTGAACTTCAACACTGACGGAGTTAATGAAGTATTAATATAAAAGAAAAGTGTTTTTGTGATGTGGTAAGCTGAACGCTCGCTATGATCGTCTTTTAAAAATAAACACGAGGCTCCATTGCGCGGACATGGACACGCACAGAAGCGCACACAGACGGAGACACAGTCCGACACGGTCTGAGTCACTGTATCCAGAACAGTGCAAGCACGACATTAACTCTAATTCACAAGTTCATCTCTCACGGTACACGTTTGTCAAGAGCAAGTCATGCCTGCTTTGGGATATGAATCATACGAAGAAAAAGAAAAGACGCCAGGGAAGCCAAACATGCACCATTAGAGAGGGAACAGAGTGAGGTCAGCGGGGGTTCATGTTTACTGTATGTAGCTGTGAAGTTAAGGTGAAGTGACACACAGAGAAACTCTGCTCTCTGTGTGAAGCTGTGTCTCAGTTTGGATTTCAGCCTGTGTGGTGCTGTTGTTGTTGTTGTTGCTGCTGCTGTCCCTTTCTGTTGAAAGCAGCAGCTTGTGTCCCCGCTTCCCCCCCCCCCCCATATCCTGGTGTGTTGACTCTCTTCCTATCTCACTCACTCACTCACTCACTCACTCACTCACTCATTCATTCACTCACACATACACCAACACACACAACAAATGGCACAGCTTGATCTGGAAAGAGCATAATGTATAATCACTCAATCTATTGAGATGATGAAGTAGGGGACATGACACAATCAATGAGCCTCACTAACCACAAATTAGGATTACAAAGCAATCTGATTAGCACTCTCGTCAAACGTGAGCACCTACGTGTGTCTGCGAGAGGCGGAATCACAGACTCAAAGCTCCGCAGCTCGGATATGAATATGACTGAGGCCATTCAAGACCAAATAATAGCAAATGATGGGTTCCATCTGGCGCTTTCCAGACTAACTGTGACGTGCTGCTGCACACACACACACACACACACACACACACACACACAGAAACACAAGAGTCACGTCTCTTTCTTCAGAAAGTCTGGGCTTGTTTTGTCCACAGGGGGAGCCCTTGAGCCATGCGTAACACCTATTGAGCACTATGGCAGTGAACACATCAAGCGCACACACACACACATCTGCATGAAAGGCTATGCTTTAACTTCATGGACAAGGTGACAGATTTAGTATGAAAACACATCAACCGATATCCCCAGACCTCGTCTCCCGTAGCTGCCAATGATGCTTTACACGAGATTACTTCCTGTGCAGCAGGAACGCGTGCAAAGCAGCGACATTTCCACCAAAGCTCGCTTGTGTAGCAGATGTTCATCTCTTTTATGTTCCATTCAATGGTGGAGTCTTCTTGGCACACTCTGCCAGGAGGAGAGGATGAATACAGCACTATTCTGATGAAGCCAGAAGTCAGGGCTACCCACAATCCACTGCTTCCCATCTTTCTAAATAAGGGTCTTTAAGTGCGTGCTGGTGAAACACATTCGGATGGCTCATTCAGGAGAACATCAAGCGAGAGCTGGCCAGTATTTCTGTCACGGCGTATATTGTGATATAATTTTTTTAACATAGGTTCAGTATGTATTCATATGATGTTTGTGCAAACACTGAGAAACAACACGCCGCTGCTCAAATCTGAGGTTTCTTTGTTTAACCTTTCGTCACCATGTCTCATTTCCATTCCTCCTACACCATTTGTGATATCTATTAAATTGAATAATTCAATTCAAAAAGCAGAGAAATAGATGGTTGAATAACCACCAGATATTGAAAGTTGAAGTCACTCACTGAACATTGTTTTGACAACTCTACAGCTATACAATCAAAACAAATCCAGACGGCCTAATTATCATGACGGTCATAAGAGGGTTAACTTTTAATTTGATGTTATCCGTCGATAAAGAATTTTAAAACTACAATTTACTTTGTTTCTTCAAATTTCACTATGGAGTAAAACTTATTGTTTTATTATGTGATATTTTATCACAATAATTACCAATAGAGTATAACAGAGATAAGGTTAAATGAACCCTCTTATGACCCTCATGACCATTGTTTTATTGTATGTTTTATTGCTGTTGGTTAGGTCTATTAAGGTCATTTTTATATTTTATTTGTCTTATTTATCTCTGACGTACAGCATCCGAGTGAGCGCTTCTGCCCCTTTTTTCCAAGATAACTAAAATAATGTCACTCAAAAAAAGGCTCAGCTGTACCTTCCAGGATGTAAACACACTCCTTGTTGGGTGGGTAGGTGTTTGGGTAGTTGGGCGACGTGAACACGCCGCCATTGATGTTACGGACCCACGTGCCACAGTCATTCTGGTTGGGGCTCTGGACGCCCTGTTCGTTTGGGGAGTCTGAAGAAGCAAACAGATTATGGATTATTGAGGCGAGGGATCAATGAGGCAGAGTTGAAATAGGGGTTAGAACAAGAGTGAGGAAAAGACAGGACAGACTGAAGAAAGGAAGCATTTAGTCCACTGATACAAGGAAAGATAAGGCCTCTTACCTTTAATTCTCTGCGCCAGAGCAACAGCCTCTTCTATCAGGAAGAAGAGTATCCACGCTGTGAAGCACAGATATTCCATATTAGTTCCAGGCGACGCTGTAGGAATGAATTTACGTCTTTGTGTTCAACGGTGACAGCCACAATGCAGGTGTGCGTGTTAATGAAAAGTGAATATATACTGTAGATCGATACAGTTTGAAGAAAACACCTGACGGATTCAGCATATTTAAAATATAATGTGTTTGTGAGAAAGGAGGAAGAGAGCTGTGAGAGAAAAGACTTATTATCCTCGATTGTCTACTGCTTTTTCCTCCGTATGAGGGTCGAGGGGCAGCTGCAGCCAATCCCAAACATTTCCTCTCACAGTCACACCTGTGGTTAATTTAGGGAGTGTGGGAGGAAACCGGAGAACCTGGAGAAAACCCATTCATTTGGTGATGAATCCTCTTGTAAACACAGAAAACAAAGCTACTTCATTTTAACACTGAGGATCTACATGTATGTACATGCATTATGGTTAAATATAGTTAAGTTTCAAACACTTCAAACAGCATCTTTTTTTTCAGTGAGTTGAGTCAAGTGTTGTGCATCCCTTTCTCTGTGTGCTTCAGTGCTCATCACCCTGAGCTGTGGCTGCAATTAACAATCGTTTTCACAGCTGGTGAATAGATGTCATTTTTCAGATTAGCTCATTTCATTCATTGTTGGTTTAATACAATGTCAGAAAATAATGATAAATACCTTAAAAAAAACCCACCAAAGTAGAAGTAACAATAACTCAAAAAAACAGGTGAATATCATGTACGACAAAGAAGCTAGAACCAGTAAATGTGTTCTAACACACTCAAAGATTTGACTGACAACTGATCATTAAACCCATCCTTCCCAAACTAACAATCTGTAGCTGTGCCGTTAAATCTGGAGTCCATAATTTGTTAAACTGGGTCAGCAGGATACATACTATCCAGTCTGACAGTAAAACGGTGTACACTCGTGACGATTAGTAACAGTTCACCGGAGTAAACACTAGTCCACTCAGTTTCAAACCATCAACTCTCACTCCAGCTACTTGACTGTAACTCGCTAATCTGCAGCCTCTCGGCACCAGAAACATGAAGCATTAGTGGGGGGAGAAAAAAAAAACAGGATTACAGGCTGCAAAGCATGACGACAGACAAAAGGTGAAATATGCTGCATTACAATCATATCTGCACTAAGGGCAGGCATGTCACAGCTTCTGTCACTGCCTCGCTCTGATAAGCTGCTGTAGACCTGAATCCCCGCTGAGTTCATAATAGGTTGGCCCACTCACAGCAAATTAGAGAGCGAGCATCAGCCGGGCTCATGCAATGGCATAATGGCACCCAGGAAGGACGAGAAGGAAGGAGGGAGGAAGGAAGGAAGGAAGGAAGTCTAGGAGGCAGAGAGGGAGGAAGGACAGAGAAAGAGAGATGGGTCCTAATGAAGAAGAGTGTGTGGAACACAATTGCACCAGTGGATGTATATTTTTGTCTTGAATGGACAAAACACAGCCCTGCAGGCTCTTGAACGCTCATTACTTCAGTCTCCATTATCACAGGCGAGAGTGTTAACAACCACAGGTGCATTTGTGCAGCGGGCCACCCAAACAGATGCTCTACGTCCTCGCTGAGGCTTTCTGCATTAACCGGGGACTAAACGGAGGAACGTGTAATCTGCTGCCGCACTCGGCGGAAGCCACTACGTCTTCTCGTCACTTTAAGGGCTTTTGGTTGGAAACACTGACAACACAGATCGCAAGAACCTTAATCTATAAGGCTGTTTCACACGTTAGCCTGAGCATGAGCCGCCACGTGACACGTTAACAGGGCAAACGGTGACACATTTAATGTAGAAAGCACATGGTTAAACTGAGCCGTAGTCACTTCAGCACCAACGAGGAGAACGTGTGAATGTGAATAGATGGATGATGACTAACAGTCTGTGAGCAGAAAAACAAAAACAACTCAGCGCTCTGTGTTTGCCCTGTGGTTGGGGTCATTCATGTGCAGCAAAGTTCCTCAAATAAATATTAAAGGCACTGACAGACCTTCTTTTTTTCTTTTTTTTTTTAGAGTGTGACCTCGGTTGTTCTTTCAGAACGGGTGATGTCATTTCGAATCCCCACTCCATTTGGAGTTGCACACAAAGACGACCATCTGCCTTCTTCTCTCCAAATATAAAAGAGTAATTTGTTGTACTGTGTCGAAATAAGGCGGTGGAGACTTGAATGAAAGTACGAGGATAAAGGCTGAAGCTACAAACGGGCTACGAAACAACAGGTGAAATAATGAGTCAGCCAACGAGTGAAGACAGAGCTGAAATGAAGAATGCATTAAACTCAAGGGAAGCAACACACTGTTCAGGGGCCTTTTTAAGGAAACTGGGGCCCCCAGGGATAATTAACCCGTGGGGCCAATCATCCAACCAACTCTGTCATTACAGTCATTGATCCCTCCATCAATTATATGTGATTATACAACACAGATCCATTGGTGCACTTATTTACAAATCAATTGAATGCATTAAAAAGTCATTCCTGATTTTTGTAGTGCATTTTAGTTGGCATAACATTTCTGCACTGAAATATCAAAAAAGGACCAGACTAATGCTCTGTATTCTGTTGAGTAGTGTACTAAAAACACATTTTCTATTCAAGGAAATGAACCATTTTCCTTTAGCTGCATGCCTTTTAATGACGGCACAAAGTGAGCCAGTGTGTTGTCCTTTGTCTCCGCGTCTGTAAAGCACAAACACAACGAGACGACAGCTCCAATAACGCCACGCTGCTTCCTGACGTCATTAAACTCAATCTTTTGGGACTGTTTTTTTGTCGCTTGTGAGACCCCCTGACAGCAGAAACGACATAGGCTACTGGACGTTTGAAAGCTGAATTATGAAATTCGCAAAATAAACGTCAAACAGCACCAAACCTCCACAGAGTGTGTCACCTGCCACCTTTACTCACAAGGTAAATGTTTATTAAAAATAATTGACAACTGAGACCCAGTCAGCCACTGGGGGCAAAGGTTACAATCCCTGTTTTTTTTCGAATTCTGTAGCACATGATGTCAATAATGTCAATTAAGTTGTTTTGCTTACAGGAAAAATGAATGATAAGGAACAGCAAAGCACAGATGAGTGAACACCAGTGTGATTGACAGCTGCAGGGCAATGTCTGTGAATTTCCGCTTGCTGCTGCTCAAACTTGCAAATTCCAAAGCTTCAAAGCTGGGGTGTGTTGGAAGACTAGGGAGACATGTTTATGAACCCAAGACATCATCTTATTGTTGCAGATGGGGGGGTCTCATCTTGGGGCCCCAGGGGCAGGAAAATTGCCAGTTCTACTGAAACGCCCGTGCCTGTGGACGATATAACCGTTTAATGTACACACATTTTACTCGTGTGTGGTGTAACCACACACAGCTGATGCAGTGGAGTGTCTGCGCGTGCCTCAGGTGATGGTGGCAGGAGTGGAGTCACCTGAGCATCAGCAGCAGCAGCATCAGCAGCAGCAGCAGCAAAGTGCACACACACCGTCTGTACTCACGCAGCTCAGCGCACAGTCTGGGGATTTGCCACAGAGGAGGAAAATTACGCGCATCTTTTTTTTTAGTGTGACCACAAAGAATATGTGAGAGAGACAAGTTGCTACTTCCCATAATTTGACCTTAGTTGTCCATTATAGTCACGAATCACTGGTTGACAGCGCGCGTATGGACGGAGGCACTCCTCCTCCTCCTCCTCCTTCTCCTCCTCCTCACTTCAGTGCCCAAAACTGGCTGCAAGCGTGAAAACGCTGCCAGACACTCATTTTACCCCCATTACGCTTAAATAATCCAGCACACAGGAGAGCTGCAGTGAAACAACTGATCATTTTTCAGTGAATAAAACATTCATTGTATTACTATCTGTTGTCTAAGGTATTTTTCTTTTTAATCCAAACATGACTGGAGACTGGGTGGTTCAAACCAGTCAGACCGAACCCAGAAGAACCAGCCATGGCTTTGGCAGAGCAGATGAAACGGTGAACACTGAAGATGGCATGACAAATAAAAGCAGCAATATTTGCCATAAAAAGTCACATGTGGGCAAGTAAAAGCAGAAGACAGTGATCACTTGTCACTTTGCATCTTTATCAGTTCAAGAGAAATTCACAATAAATGGTGAGGACTTTGGTTCGGAGATGATCCAAATCATTCCGTGCCAGAAATTGTTTTGAATTGCTACAAAATAAGAACCCACTAAATAGAGAGAAAGCAAAAATAAAAGACCAAAAAGCTAAATTAATTGAATGCACAATTGAAAAGAAACTGGATTCTACTGTTGGGGCGCGCACCACAGACGCAGCTCGTGTTCAACTCACCTCCGTTCATTTCCTCTCACGGTGTGTGATCCAACCCTTTTTCTTGTTTTTAAAAATGTCCTCCTGTTCTGATCATTTTCAGGGACCCGATCACAAAATCCAACTTTCCTCCGCTAACAGTAAATCCATCACGTAGAGCCACGCTCCAGAAGAACCGCGTGCGGCGGCGGCGGCGGCACAGAGCTCCTCTGCGGGCGGCGATGGCGCTGCGTTTGGCTGCACGACGACGGAACACTGACTGACTGACTGGCGAGGGTGAACGCGCTTCAGCCGAGCACCGTCAACATCACCATCGTCACTGTGAGAACAGCTTCCAGTGGGGAGAGCCCGAGAGCACACGGCATGTGGGGAGAGGCACGGACCCACGCGGACTGACGCGCTCTTGGACAGGTAAGTATCCAGAATACGCGTAAGGATGGATGATGGATGGAGAGACACACGCATAGAGATGCACAGACAGAGAGAACACAGGAGGAGGAGGAGGAAGAGGAGGAGGAAGAGGAGGAGGGAAGATGGTCTCTGTCCGACCCTCGTCTGTGACCAAACTAAGAAATGTTCCTGAACATGGCTCATTTAAGCCGTGGGCGCTGCTTACACCGCTGAGTGGCTTCTCGTGAGAGTCGTCAAGAGCGCACACGAAATAGCCACATTTCCGGTCATACCTTTCAAAATAAAAAAAAACATTACTGGAGGACTTGTTGCAGCTGTTCAGCTGATCACAGTGTCTGAGTTTGAAGATGTAAAGAAGGTACACACAGGGTGGCACTACTATTTATTTTATATAGCTCCTGTCTGCTCCTTCTTTGTTGTTTTGTCATGTGTTGTATTTTGTGTGAAACTCATCTGCATAAGTGTGTATGGAATGTGTGTGTGTTTAATTCGTTGGGTTATACGATATTATCAGATATTGGCTTTAAAATTAATTATTGGATATCGGCAAACACTGACAAAGACTACAACTGCTGGCTAAATAGACCACTTTTTTTCCGTTTATTTATTTTGCTCAATGAAGAAAATGTATATCGACATCTGCTGCGTCATTAGTGGGCACAATATTATGTTAGTTTCACTACAGAAGAGACTAAATAACCTCTGCAGTTGGGCATTTTGGTAATGGTTATAGGCCCAAGTGCATTTGTTTTCTTCCTGTGAGCTGCATATTCACACGAATCGTGCTTTGTTGTTCCTCGTGTAGAAGAACCATGATGAACCATGATGCCTTGTTTATTGTGCAAGGTAAATATGGAGAGTAATATAGAGTGTTGGCTGGATGTGTGGCTAAGTGTGTGTGACAGATAAGTAGGTAAATATGATGACTCTAAATTATGTTGCAAATGAACAAGAAAGCATTTTCCTTATAGACATACATATTTAAGCCTACCTATTATTATAATTAAGATATACAGTATCTAACAAATCACGTAGGTTTAAAAGTTTGCGCTGTGCTTTTATTTTTTAGAGGTTTAACCATCTTGTTTCAGCTTCACAGTTTGTAGCTCCACCCCCTCAGTCTCTCTCTCTCTCTGTCTGTGTTTCCCACCCAGCAAACACATTTACTGTCCACACAGATATTGACCATCATTACTGTAAATGTTTGCCTGACATACATTAGGTTTTGCATGAGGTGTTATCCACATGATAGGATCTGATTTAAACAGTCACTGCCACTGAGGAAGTGTTGGCTCCCTCCCTGTTGGGCCATTGGAGCTCCTCTGGAAAAATAAAGACAGTTAAATCTCTGCACTGCTTCACTCAATACAAGTTTAGATAATGAGAGCGCAGGAAGATGATTATTTTTGAGGGAACATTTCCCTCAAGCTTCCTTGCTGCGAAAACAAACAAACAATATTAGTAGAGATTAGTTTCAGGGGAACAATTTGTACAAGTGGTAAATTATGGGTTTGGGGATCTAATGTCTGTGTGTATTTCACAAACAGCTTCAACGAGATCGACCACAAGTTAACCAACGACGAGTCAATTTCAACTTTTATTCAAGACACGTTTGTTAGCTTCAGCATTCACAACACAGAATAAATTACGCACGCACACACACAAACTGTTAAATCACAACTTTTTTTAAAAAGTGCAAACCATCTGGAAAAGCATGAGCTCATTGTTATGAAATATGTGGACACAGCAGAGCACTTGGCCTGAATAACTTCAAAACAAAAACATCAAATATTAAAACAGACATCTCGAAACAACAGTGTTCAGACTCTTGTCCGAGCCTTGGTGGAGCAGCAGTCGCAGTCGCATCAGGTCAAACTTCTGTGTCCGTGTAGAGCTCCACGTTGGCCCTTATGTGCCGACGGTGCACGCTCCCTGCACCAAAACACTTTCCAGTCCTGTTGGTGGTCTGCTCTTATCTTGGTCATAAGAGATAACAAAGAAGTTGGTAACTATGGAAACTTGCTTGAGGTTATATGAGGAAGTCCGCCGCTACCCACACGTGTAAAACTCAAATGAGGGTGATTTCCCGGTGAGAAATTGCAGCTAAATGCATGCGATTATAACACTTCACTGACGTAGACCTTTGTTTGAGTATGAATGGAACCACAGGCTTGTGTGCACATGCACACAAGTGACGCAGCCACGCGGTAAGTGTGGCACGGCAATTTTAGACATTTACAAGATGCAACATAAAAACTCCTTTTTGGCACTTCTATGTTGACTGTGATACAATCAAGTGCTCTCTGAAAACATGACAGCCATTTATCGTTTGGCGAGGTTTGCAAGTGGAAAAGAAAAAGAAAAAGTTTGATCACTTCGAACCAGGATGAGATCGATATCACAGAATTCCCTTCAAGTAATAAAATCTGAAGGATTTCTTTTCAAAAAAAAAAAAAGAATCAACAGGACAAAGACAATGGACATTAACATTAATACATTCTCACAGATTTCAAGTTTCACTGTGAGCAAAGTGATGGGCATTTCAACAGAAATCTACAGCCAATACAAAGAAACTTTTAAGTCCCAGTGATCTTCATCAGGCTTTCTCTCTCCGTCTCAATGGCCTTGTTGCAGCTCCTGTAATTCTAACTCTGGAATGATGAATACATATATATATACATTTTTCACACCCGACTTACTGTAAGAACTGCAAAATATCAAAAAAGAAAAAGAATTTTTTTTGGTGCAAATGAGGATCCACTTATTGGCCCTTGAAACGATTCCGTGTTAAAAAAAAAAGTGTGTGTGAAGAAGAGGAGTGGGGGGGTGGGGTTAGGCAAAGGAGCACAGGTTGGGATGTTCTCCCATGATGCAGTTCTTTCTTTCTGCCTTCACATGGCGTCAAAGTGGAAACGGTGGGCTTCCTGTCTCTTCTCTCGGTCGTCTGCTTTCTGATCAATACACAGAACAGAGAAAAGAGGCAGAGTCAGTCAAGCTTTCGTGGTCTGCAGATCACATGGACTATAATGCTGAACACAGGACATTTGCTTGACTTGCACCTTAAATAAGCAGCATGCTGCATTTCTCTGTTAACTGAGATGATGGGGGGGGAGAAACCCCCTCCACTGGTCTGTCAATCACAGGTACAGTATAGGACACAGGCAGCCGTTCATGCTCACACTTACACCACGGGAAACAGAAGAGTCACCGTTTAACCTCACCCGCACGTGTTTGGTCTGTGGGAGGAAACCGACGCAGGCACAGGGAGAAAATGCCATCTCTGGGTTCAAGAGCGGAATCTGAAGCTGTTTGGTGTTTTTGTTTTTGTACCTGAACGTAGTTCAGTTACTGCTCCATATCAGACAAGACTGAAATGTGTGTGTGTGTGTGTGTGTGAACTTTTTCACACTATAATTAACAGGTAATTGATCCCTTTGTGATTAACTTTGCGATATATAAAAATGCAGAACTACTTATATACTGTATATTATCATCAGACTATATTAAAGGCATAGTCTGGAAAATGTCCTTTGTCGAAATCCTCTTCATGCTCCGAAAGCCATTAATAAATAAAGTTGTTTATTACAGTACTGTGATAATTCATTTCACTTGGATCGAATGGATTGATTGTACCTGTCATTAACCGACCTGCCCATCTGAGCAGGTAACGATTCACGTTTTCTTACAAGTCATCTTGACATTTTGTCAATGACGCTCTCTCTCCACTCGGCTTCAGAAAGTGTGTGTGTGTGTTCACGGGTTGTGAGGGCGGAGCTTCGAGACAAGAAAACAGACAATTAATTGGCGATCTAAACGGGAGGAGGATTTCAACGGATGACATAACAAAAAAAGCGTCTGACAGACTCGAGCTTTAAAATCACATGGGAAAGCCGGTGCCACAATGAACACGTGTGTGTGCATGAGCATGTCATTATTATTATTCCCAAACCTCAAGCGGAGAAAATAAAATGATGCTGTGACATAACACATGTGGTCTGCGGCTTCTTTCAGCTGTTACAAACTAAATCAATGCTGTTCTCGTTATTTACAGAACAGCTACAGCGTTAAGGCCAAGTTACGCTCAAGCTCCGGTCGACTGTAATATTCACTGATTAAATATGGTGACACAGCTTCATTTCGTTTCATTTAATAGGGCCACAGGTAGTAACTACAAGTTAGTTAGTAAATAACACTGGGTAAAATGAGCAAAGATCAATTAAAGGTTGAAAATGCAATTGTTTTAGGCAGCTGAAATACTGTTGAAATACAGAACCGAACAATTTAAATTGAATGTTCATGTACATCTCAGTCTGAACCTCACCTGTCCAACACTCATCACATGTTCTCTTTTCTACCGGTTGCCATGGTTTTGTGTCTTCCTTGTTTGACTGGACCCGGTCAGAACCTGCCTCCATTTTTTTTATTTTGGACAGTTCAAAGATTTTCTGCCAGTTCATATTCAAGCTTTCAGCTTACACTTACAGTGTCTTAGCAGTAGGTTTTGGTGATAACTGATTGCTGCAGTTAACTCTTTTTTAACTCTTTGTGAAGGAGAACAGTGAGGACAGTTTGTGTTACAGAGGACGACACAAGGGAGGAGGTAGGGTTAGATGGAAGAAGAAGAAGAAGAATTGGAATTTGGAAATCTTCTCAATCCAATTTCATATATTCACTGCTGCAATAACAATATACTGTTGTTATTATGGTAAAAAAAAGGAGGCAGGTACAGACAGCTGCGCTCAGTGACTTGATTATTTATGGTGATATAATGTAAGGAGGACATCTAGGTCAAATTCAGGATATTATTTCCCTGATATCATCTCATTCGCACAAAAACAGATGCACACATAACTGAAAAGGTCTTGTGAGGATGCTCTGTTACAAAGAAACAGTACGAGTGTGTTTTTTTTTCAAAGCCAGTGGGCTGTTATCATCATCATCTGGCCGTGGAGACAGACAGGTGTGAACGCTGCAGGCAGCACTGCCTAGCTAAGCTGAAAACAGGCCGACAGACGTGTACACCCCCCCCCCCCCCCCCCCCCCCCCCCCACAACACCTCCTCCACTCTGGGCCCGTTCATGTCACATGCTGCTAATATTCCTGTCTGGTGCTGTGAGGGAAAGTTTGAGACAACAGCAGGAATTTCCCATTCTTTCTGTTTAGCAGCTGATACTGACAGCTGATATTGTCCTCTATGGACTCAGTACATTTCATGAACCAAGGGCCTGAGAAAAGCCATTTTGTAATAGAAGTGTCTGAGTACAGATCCTTGTACTTCTCCACAGTGCATTAGTGGACTCAGTGCACAGTATTTTCTGGACAAAGGCAAAAAGGCAGCTGTGGGGACCAAGGTACCGACAGTCACAGTTAAAAGCATAGTAAGCATTTCTCATTCAATAGTTCTTTTCTTGAATCAAATTCAGTGACTATCTCCTCAGAGTCTTATATCTGTTCTGTGTGTGTACACTGAAAACTAATCCAGTGTGCCTTGAACAATCCGACTCTGTACATGGGAAACAAAGAGAATGAGTCAGAGTGAGCCCCAACACGACGCTGCACAAATAGCACAGTCAATCAGCAACAAATGGGGGTTATGTTTATACATGTAGTAGGAACAAGGGAAAGAAAAGGAGAAAGAAGTGGGTGCAGTGTGTGGAAAGGGGTCGACACTTTAAAAATGTTGCAATGGTCTAACGGCCGGGATCTGATCGGATAATTGCAATGGCCAGTTTCACTCCGGGGGATAGACGACAGAGAGGCATCAACATGAGGACGCTGTGGACGCACGGGACTGTTATTTTGTGTTTCTGGTACCGGTACTTTATTTACTACCTGCTCTGGCTGAGGCGACACTATGTGAGACGTCGCCACATTTCTGGCCACTGATTAGTCAGAGTGCCGTCACAGGAAGAGACATCCAACACAAGAATCAAGCCGAACAATTCCCAACTGTAGATCAGTTAAAGAGACTTAACAATCCTAAAAACGTGGGTTAATCTCCAGGGAAATGTCTAAAATCTCAATATTTAACAGAGGAGTCTGGTGTATTTAGTGACAGCACGACCAGCGAGCGGCATCACAAACCCTGAATCTAATGATTCAGTACCACTGAAAACAACTTGTCTTTACAAGTCATTAGTCACTCGTTTGTGTGTGTGTGTCGCGTGTAAAACAAGGTCACAGCAGTTTCATGCAGCCGTGCAGTGATGACTCCGCCCATGATGAGTAGGTACTATTTTGTAATGGAAAACCATTGGCTATTAGAAAGAGTCCCCACTTCCACAGTGGTGTATCTACCTCTCTAACATATTTATCTGCAGAGACTTATTTCCATAAAACCATTTTCAGACAGATCTGAAACAATGCAAATCTTTTAGTGTCGCAGTTTAGCAAGGAAACGGTACATTGTGATTGTTAAGTGTTATATTTGATGAAGATAAGATATCATTCCAAAAGATCATACTTAAATACAATATTTGAGTGAACCAAGCAGCAAGTTAAAGAAAGATTTTTTACATGGAATATCGCTATGATTTCTTAAGATAACAATAGCTCTGAAAAGGAAAAGGACACATATTTTATACGGCAGTGAACTGTAATTAGGTTTGATGGGCCTGAAACACATTATCATCCTTTTTTTTTAGAGGTCACCTTTTGACAGTAGTTCGGGACTAAAAAAAAGAGTCCGTATCAAGTCTATAATGCATTCACTATCTTACATAAGATTTGTGATGAAGTGAGGATGAGAGGGTCATGAATAATTCAATGTGTGAATTATGGCTGTAAAAAGTCTCCAGCACCTAAATAGTCATGTGACATTATGCATAAAGACAGACTGGGGAGAATGTTAAGTATTTAAAGAAAATATACACAAAACCTTAACTTTACATTCATTTTGTGATTTACTTGTGAAATGAGTAAGTGTCACATGACTGAACACAGTCTCAGTCCCATTGAGAGACATGGAGATGACTGTCTACTTTTAAACAGACAGCCAGGGGACTAATTTGCTTCACACGCAATATGGTCAGCAACAAAGTGACTGCTTTTGTGAAGATATCAGTGTCTGGTGTTCTTCTTTATATGGTGCTTACTTTTTTCTTTTGCCTTTTTAGGGCTTTGTGTTTTAAGGAGCAGATGGACTGCTGTTATGTTCTCCTCTTTGGATAAACCAATCAACTGTGCTGGGCTGTGGTAGAAGCCTAGAAGTCTATAATTGACTATCAAGGGAATTATGCCAAATTGTCACCTTGAGGCCCATTTCATCAATAAGCTGCAGCAGCATTGATTTGTGTCAATCAAAAGCTTTCACTGACACAGGAGTGCCGCCGAGTCTGAAACCAGGTGCAAACAGTGAGTCATGTCTTAGTTTCGAGGGCTCTAATGCCAACTCGTTATGTGTGGCCTATGTGCTGCATGAGGATGACGCATTGATTACACTGAATATTTAATTTAACTTTAATTACCATACCTTTCCTGTCCTTTTACTTTTGCCACAACAGCTTATATTTCATCACAGACAGTCTGGGTGCTGGGGCATATTTGATTTGGCAAAAGGTTTTGTGGGTTCCTGACAGAACCTTACTCATTTATCCGGGCTTGGAACCAGCACACCGGATGTGGCCCTAGTGGCACAGGGATAGCAGATGATCCGCTGTGGTGAGAAGCCGAAAGACGGAGGAGACTCTGTGTCGGGTAAAAGCGCTGCTGGCTTGCTAGGTCGGAGCAGCACGTGGCCTCTACGTGACTTTGTTGTTAAGACAGCAAATACCAGAGGCGCCAGAGCAAACAAAGAAATGCCAAGTGTCACTCAGCGGGCTCACCCTGACCTTACTGGATGCCCTGCCAAAGTAGATGTAGGAGAAGATGAGATATGACGGAGGATGTTAACAATTGGCACAGGAGTCATCCTCAACAATCATAATTCCCTGAACGCATGAGGTTACATCACATTAGTGTGTCAGACCAGATCGGGGGGGGGGGGTGTAATTAAATACCCTAGATACATTTTGAAAAGTCATTTTTAGTCTGAACACTCCTGTAGCATATAGACGACACTGCTGGATATCAGGGGGCAGAGAAAGAGCACGGCACAGATTTAGACTCAGCAATGTGAGATTTAAATGCAAACTCCTATTCTTGCCTGTGTGAGAACACCCGGCTTGATTAAAAATGAAGTATACTGTAGCACCTGCCCATACAGGTGAACTTTTTTTCTCTAATCTGCATTTTCCTGTACTTTCCCCTCATCGTTATAGCTCTCGACACATCACTGAGGCGCCAGCCATGTCTTTTTTAAGTGCAGACTTGGTTCAGATGAAGCTGATGCTCACGACTGTCTCCCAGAACAATGACAATTAGAGTGCTTCTGTGTGTAGTATGACATCCTCCGCGTGGAAAAAAACACACACACACACAATAAGTGCACATAATCGCACAGCAGATGGCTTGGAGGAGATGCCAGTGACTTACTGCACCACTCAGCCCGGCAGTCAGCATTACCGCACTGAGCGTGGATGACAATGACAATCCAAAGAAATTTGTTTAAAAAAAAAAAAAAAAAATCAGCAGATCAGTGGTTTCTAATGTCTGTGTCTTGACATTTCGGTGCCACTGTAGCGTGTGTGTTACTCAAAGAACGACCAGCCCAGCGAGAGCTGCAGCAGGAAACACGTGTGAAAACTTGCTCCGACTCCCTGTGGGTGTATTTATGGCCGTAATGAACAGCAGCTCTGCCATGCTGAAAGGACAGAAGCACGCAATTAGTGCTGAACGCCCTTTCAGGTTGTGGTCTGGGGAGATTGAGACAGATAGACCGAGAGAGAGATAGAGAACGATAGAGAGAGAGAGTATATGTCTCTCAATGGGAGGCTCGAGGACTATAGGACAGTGAGACCCATCTGCTGCTCGTTGTGGCCAATCTGCTCTCTCTCTCTCTCTTACACACACACACACACAATTTAAAGAAGTAAATGATCAGTGTTAACTACAAGACTCTGTGTGTGTGTGTGTGTTAACCTTCTCTTTCCAATGGAGGATGCCAATAATGACAAGGATGAAGACACACACTCCGATCAGCGCGATGGCCGTCAGCAACACACTGTTGCTTGGAGTCAGGTACAGTTTAGCAGTCCAACTAGAGAGAGAGAGGGAGGGAGGGAGAGAGAGAGAGAGAGAGAGGGAGAGAGGGTGGGGGGGTTAAGTTTCATAATACTTTCATTTGACAGAATAAGTTACGTAAGTACCAAAGGCACACATGATCAGAGACGTATCCAATATAGATACAAAAAAAATAAATGTAGTGTCACAGGTCTCCAGGCTTCCAAGGAACTCTTTATTAAATTCCAGCAAACCAGCCACTTCAATATTTTTCACACATCATACCATAATCTGTCTGCATGTGCTGGGTGAAACCCAATGCACCTCTCTACTATTTCTATTTGGATCACATTGCTTTCATGAAGTGCATGTGGGTGTGTGTCTGCCATGGCAAGTCTGGCAAGCTTGGCGAGTGCACGAGTGTGTAGCGGTGACGTGGAGGAGGGAGCACGTGTGTGTGCGTGTGTGTGTGTGTGTGTCAATAGCCATCTGGAGCTTCTCGTGGGGTTTAGGCTTCATGTGAACAATGGCTTGATAACATGAGAATACGAACTATTCGGTGAGAGAAAATGACTCTCTCTCTCTCCCTCTCTCTGTGTGTCTGTGTGCGTGAGGGACACAGAGAGATCTGCTCACATTGTTTCATAACAACAAACCACAGGGACTAAGTAAACTTCAATATGACCTTAAGTGGCAACTGATGAGGTGGTTAAGGTGCCGAATGGTATCCATAGCATCAACGGCTCTTTCCAGAAAAACCAAACATTATGGTGTGGTGAACAAATTGGAAGCTTATGACCCAGTTTGACATTTTGTAATATCTTGATGCACACTGCCTGTTACCTGTGAGGCTGGTTGTGTGGGAACGGGATGACGATAAGCTGAGAGTTGGGAATGATGGCCGTCCACTCCTTCTTCCTTATGTCCTGGAAAAACAGAGAAAGCACGTTAGCTGGGTATGGCTGATATAGAACAAGCGATCGTGCAGGTTTGCATAGGAATCACAGACAGACAGACTGTATGTATGCTAAGTCCACTGGGGCAGAGTAATACAGTCCCATGGTTTTCTTTAGCTACTGTAGCTATTTTAAGCTGTACGTTCACAATGCAGACAAGCTGCGACTGGCTATAAATGACTGTTGCTTCAGGGAGTAACAACCTTTTCCTGACGTGCTTGTGTGCCTGTGCGCGTACAGGTGTGTTACATTTGCATATGTGATCAAGTGTTGTGCTTGTGGGTGCATTATCTCAGTCTCTCCAGTGCAGTAACCTAACTCATCATGGCAGCACTGAGACCTGCTCTGAATGGAGTTCAGGGGAAAGAAGAACTATAACCGGGCTGATAAACAACACAGACATTTGAAAGCGACTCCGGGTTATAACTGTCACAACACGGTAATCATCCATCATTATGATCCTGAAGGACACGCAGTCCAGTTGATTGTATGATTAGTGAACATTGCACAGACTCATTACAGAGGAGACAGATATAAGAAGGGAAAGTACAACATGTAAGACTCGGAGTTGCTATGACAGTGTTCAGACATCATCTTCCATATACCTGGAGTGATCTGATCACAAGAGGACAGTGCTAAATACAGGTCTGAAATGCATCTTCACAACACCGTTCACTAGAAAATGTCTCGTTTTCTTATGGTTAAAGTCTCACACACACATACACATACATTATAAATGGGCACATCTACACAGTTAGATCGTTTAAAAACATTTCTTGTTCTTTTCAAATTGACAGGGAACTCATCCAGGAAGCATTTTGATGCCAGGTGTGAACAGGCATAGTTAACATTTCCTCAAATTTGTACAGATGGATTTAATGTGAGATCTGCAAGTGCCAAACAATTTCCTGCCTCCTGCATGTTGAAGAATGTTATGTTATTTTTTCTACTGTCATGAACACATCTGATCCAGAATCCGTAAAAACCTGCTTTTAAGACACGACGGGCAGTCACAGCTCAGGAGTGAACTGTCACTTCCCAACGCTAAACGTGTGTGCACTTCATCAATGCTGCCCAATACTATAAGTGGTTAGGGCTTTTTTCACATGTTGTTTTTGGACTTGTATCTAAAACAGTGCTCAGGATTGGGGCGGTAACAATCCACAGCGATTAAGAAACATATAAATACAGGCGAGGATGCATCACATCAGTTATTTGAAAGCTCTAATTTTGCTCATAGCCGGTAGTGGCTCCCTGCTCTCCATCAGTTGAGAGGAGACACTTCTTGCTACTTTGGAACAGCATTGCTTTTTACATAAAAAGCACATTCTTTGCCGCCAGCCATCGTCACTGTACTCTTGGAAAGCACTGCTGTCGGTGCGGCAACTGGCGAGGGAGCAGAGCTAGACCGCACTACTGCTACTACTAGACCGATCCGGCTGTTAGGAAGAGAAAAGTGTTTCTAAGTCTTCAGAGAGAAAGCGAGAGACTGTGGTTCAAAGCCAGGGAAACTGGTACGCTACAAGAGAGCGAGGGAGAGAAAACACAGAGAGGGAGAGTGAGCGAGATGGAGATGGAGAGAAAGAGTGAGTGTGACAAGTACGGCACTGTTTAGTGAAGTAAACCACTTTGAGAGGCAAAGGAAATCCCCAGGGTGAAAGATAAGTGAACAGGAGGAGAGGGGGTGAATAAAAGGGAGGTATGACTGGACAGAAGACGGAAGATATACAAGTATCTTTTACAAAACCTCTCCCTTTGCGAAACAGCGGGCAGGAACACTCTGTTTTCAGGAGACAACTGTAAATGGCACAGTGGGGAGGGAAGTGAGAGAATGGGAGCAAGGCAGAAATAAAGACACAAAAAGAGAGAGACATAAAACAAGAGAGAAAGAGAGACATGTATCAAGAGAGCTGAAACCTCCAGAAAGACCCAAACCTGCCAGCTGAGCAGGGTGGGGTGGTGGCTGGGATTTCGAAGCCCTCTCTTCTTCTGAAGAACTTCCCAAAGCTCCTCCTCCTCATTACAGGTAGATGTGATGGAGTTACTCCACTCCTCAATCCCTCGGGGGAAAAAAAAAGAAATCTACTCTGCATAATGGGCCACATCTTTAGGCCTTCATTAATTCACTTTGGAGAAGGAACAGTGAAAGTGAAGGGAAAAAAAAGAGAAGAAAACAGGAGTGTGTGGAAAGTGGATAACAAAGCAGCTTGTTTGAGGAGAGTGTTCCTGTGTGCTACAGTTTCTGAGTCGTGGACCGAGCAATCTGCAATTCTAATCAGCTGCTTGATGGAAGACCTTAGTACCACATGGGAGGGGAAAAATGGGCCCTGTCGTGCCTAATATTCAGTGTGACAAGTGCAACGCAAGGGAGAGAGAGAGAGAGAGAGAGAGAGAGAAAACTAAGATGGAGATGAATGCTAATAGAGAGAGAAAGCTGAGCTGAAGAGAGCTGGTGTTTGAGGAAGTGTAGTGTAGAAATGTGGCTGACGAATAAATTAAAAACACAAAAGCAATCAAATATTGATTATATACTCATATAACATTAGCTTGCAGAGTGACAGAAGGCACGCACAGGCTGCATCCAGAGAGTCAGTCAAGGAATCCTCCTCTTGCAGGCTTGTTAAACAAAGATGTGCTTGAAGCTCAAAAGAAAAATCAGAGTGCTGGTATTCCATTCCAGTAAGGAGCTCACTGCACCTTTATCAATTCCCTAAGTGATGTCATCAATCACCCCATATGAGGGATGTGAAGTTTATCTGCAGAATAAGCTTGTTTAAAGGGGACAGCTATCAAAACAATTGTTTGGAACAACTGAACAAATCCATCACTTATCTTCACGGAGCAGGGTTTAACAAAAAGGAGTCTTGTGTGTACGTGTAAGCAAGCCAAAGACTTCCTGTAGACAAACTGTAGAGTGAAGAACTGATTAGTATTGTGTGGGTCGTCATTAGTTTTTTGTGTTTTAAGCAAATCCATCAGGATAGTTCTTTATGTAGACGTAAACAAACAACTTAAGCCCTGCAGCGAAACAACAAACAACATTGTTGGCAATGTGCTGCCACCATGAAACCAGCCTCACAACACTCAGAACTAGCAACAAAGACATGTATTTAAGCTCCTCCCACCAGGCAGGAGCTTCAGATTCATCCGTATTCACACAAACAGACTAAGTTGTGGCAAAACTTCTGCAGTCTGACAAATGCAATAGTATCTCATCCATCATGTGCCATATTATATTAATCATACTCATCATCACCTCAGAACACAATACTATAATATTTATCACGGCACATTATTTATAGTACGTATCTGCTGCTACTATGTTTGCGTTCTCTTCATGTCAAAGTTGTTCCTAATGTGTTAATGTACATACAGTACGTGTGTTTTCTTATATTTCATAGTTTAACAATAGAGTTGCTTATTTTCATATCTGTCCGATTGCAACTTTTTTTTTTTAATTGGCACAATTTGATTTGATGATGCCTTTTTTCTTTTGTCATTTTACTGTGCTTGCACAATGGTTAGAAAGTTGAGTTGAATCTTGAACCTAATTTTTTTCTTTCCAAGGACTACTGTCTCTATTCAGCATTTCTTGCCTCAATAGAGAATATGTATACAGGGAAACCACTTTACTTTTCTGCTCAGACATTTACTTCATTTGACCCAAAGTGGCATACTACATGTTACAAGAACCAAGAAAAAGTGGTTGGTGCCCAGCGAGTTCAAGGGTTCACTTTAGTTTGGCTGAGTGTCCTCACTTCCCTTTCGCAGTCTGCGCACTCCTCTGTAGGAGATTCAGCCTCAAATATTGTGGAAGACCTGTCAGCCTGTAGCAGTTCTACAGAGTGTGCAGTGAAGTGTCAGGGTAATATAACCCTCTCATATTTCCTCACCGTCTCTCCAGGCTGCCGGGGGATGCCAACAAAAAGGTGGTCCAGGAAGTTGGCGCTGCGTCCGAGCCCCAGCACAGTGTAAGGCAGTTGGAGGGAGAAGTGGGCCGACTGGCTCAACTGACCGGCTGCAAGAAAAGGACAAAGAGAAAACATAATTAAGTCAGTGAAGACATTTATTCATCAGGATCAAACATTTGCCCTACCTCATTAGGTTTTTATTTGACATTTATTTTGCTCTGTGATGGCAGAATTGCTCTGCGCCAGCTCAGTCTGTTGGTCCATCACTTTGTTTCAGACTGATGTACAGTATTTATTACTCTGGGATGGATTGGCCTTAACATTTTCTGTACCGACTCTGTTGATCTATTGAACTCTTCCTCTTGCAATACTCTGATGCTGATATTTTTGCATTTTTTTTTGTAAAATATCTGGGTAATTATTGGACGGATTGCTATTAAATTAAATCTGCATGTCTCCCTCAGGATGAATTATGTTAATCATAGCAGTGGTGATCCCTTGATATTTACTTTAATTCCAGCACTTGGATTTATGCCATCTGACATTTTACAGGCAAATAGATAATGAACATGGCTTCACCTCCTTTGTAATGTGCTTGATATGGATGCTTTAAAAGACTTTAAAGTTTTTTTAGTTTTTTTTTTTAATTCAAGCTGATTTTCTGCAAAAGTTGTCATGCTCTTGGCTTGTGACTCAATTTTCCTCAATCTAATTTTGCCCTATTTTTTCCTGGAACACAAAATGTTGCACCTCAGAGAGGATCTCAGTTGTTAAATTGTATTTTTACTCTGCTAATATGTGGCCTTTTTCACTCTCTCATGCACTTCATTAAATATAATCATTGAATATATAATTATGTATTTTGACTGTACATTTTTATTGCTGTCGCTTCTAAACGTCATGTGAGCAAAGCAGCCTGAAAGCATAAAGCTTAAATGGCAAACATAGGCCCCATTTCCTTCAGTGATCCTATGCTACAATGGCCCTGCTTTTCCATTTAAGTTTCACCAAATGTAATGAAATCAGCATTAACTCAACCTGCCCATGACCATCCCAGATGTATATGAAAACACACAGCAGGAGCGAAAGAGGCTGCAGCATGAGCCCTTTGGTTGACATGAAGTCACATTATGAAAGATACAAATCAGAGCCTGACGCCTGAGGACAGTCCAACACCTCCGCCTGTCTCCGCCCTCATCCTCCCTCAGAGCTCCCTCCTCTCCGTACTTACTATTCTCAACAAACCCCTTCGTTTCTCGCTTCCTTCTCTGCTCATCTCTCTCCTCTCCCCTGATACATCACTTCGATTTGGCCTTCTTCGTTTTTTGCCTCCCCTTCTTCTCCCCTCCTCCTGCACCCACCCTACCCCTCCCCTTCAGCTGCTGTATCTCGCCCACGCCACCCAACTCTGCCAAGTGCAGCTGACATAATTCAACCTCTACGTGGTAAACAAAGAGAGGGCGAAAAAAAAAGAGAGGAAGAGAGAGGGAGGGAAGAAGGGAGAGAGAGAAAAAGAAAGCCTCGAGGCAGCCAGTGATCAGAACTAATGTGGATGGACTGCAAATTGCAGGCTGAGAAGAGCACAACAGTTTTGCTTTTCCCTCTCCCACTATTTTCTTAAATCTCTGCTTAAGTTTAGTTCAGTTATCACCAAGACTTCCATTTTGGACTCAGCAGAATCTGGATCGGCACAAAAATTCTCTTCTTTTACACAAATAAAGATGACATGTCTCATGGGGATCAGTTCTTGCAGGACATAGAAATGATCAGCGATTGGGTGAAAGTGAGAAGCTAACTCACTGTGGTGTTTTTGCACTAAAAGCCGACCCACTATTTTCAATGAACCCATCAACTTTTGCCACATTTTACCATACCACGCTTTTCATCTGTCATTTCTCTGTCTCCTCCTCTAGCGTCAGCTCTGTGTTCTGTATGCGCTTCTGTTTTCTGAACCTTTTAGTGATAGCTGAGGTGAGAAGCGGCATAATTGCCTCAGATTGCACAAAGAGAGGGGCGAGAGTGAGAAAAATATTGGCTTTCCAGTGGTTCCGAAAAGAGCTAGGCACAGTCGGTGATGGAGGTTGACTTGCTCGGAGAAAAGCACAAAGCCTCTGCATCTAACAGATATTGAAGGTGAATCCTGGGGTGTCTGACATTTACTGAGAGGGGCATACGTGTGTGTGTCAGTGAGTGTGAGTGGGTGTGAGCAGGAGAACTGCACCAGAGCCGCAAAGAGGAAAGCTGTGTTCTGCTCTGTGACGAGCTGTGAACACATCATTTTTAAATTAGAATCCGGTAAGTCAGCACAAAAAGGATTGGAACATAAATAGATGTTTGTTGGGTCATTAACACTAAACGATTCCACACATCACATGGTGATTGATCACAATATTACTAACTAGGTCTCTTGTTGCTCACCGTATCCAACCATTCTGCAGCTTGACATTATAAACAATCACAACCGCTTAGACACAAATTGACTTTTGAAATGAAATAGTTACAGGTACGTCATCGGGGGGCCTAAAGTTGTTTCAGATATTATTATTAACTGATATTAAATGCATCAGATGTTAATCTATGAAAAACCTTTCTGACGGTGGAAACATTTTAAATACTGCACGGAGGAATGGAGGAGTCAGAAGCAGCCACCGTGTTAGATGAGGCTGCAAACCTCCTACTTCTCAAGAGTAACAATTTTACTCACACAAAGCAGCTATTCAAAGATTTAATGCAACATCATAGAGAAAAAAACTCCCATAGACCTTTTTTTTTTTTAGAATTTAAGAATGGGGAATCACACGGCTCACTAAGCGATGGGTAGATGCAAACCAGGCAGAATGTGTGAAGGCAGTGGAAGTGGTGAAATGCAAGGCTGTATTTACATTCTCCATTTTAATTTCAAAACTTATGCTGACTAACGCCAAATCTCCCCTTGCTGTTTTTCATAAAAATCTGTAGTAATGTAATTTATTTTTCTTGACATTGACCAATCAAATGCAAGACAGTCCAGAAAGGAAGGAGGCAGGAGCCCAGTCTTGATTTAGGAAAGCTGGTCAGCTCCACTCTGACCTCCTCCATTAGACTTGACAAGGCAACATTTTTGAGGGAATTGGACCTCAAAGCCAGACTTGGGTAGATGTTTTTGACAGACTGCTGTTTGCTGTCAGTGCAGACAAAGGGTGGATGGCTTGTACTTGGCCACTCAGCAAGGAGTGGGCCAGAGGATCAAGCAGGGTTACCTTGCAGGCAGGGAGCCTGGCTTATCTCCTGAGTGTGTGTGTGTGTGTGTGTGTGTGTGTGTGCGTTTCTGGCAAGGAAAGCCATTTCACAATATGGGGAGGCTGGCAAAACGGTATTATGCAGAGCAGTGTATTGGAATGTCGCTGTTTTGTGGCCTGTGTGTGTGTGTGTGTGTGTGTGTGAGTGTGTGTTAGTGTGCCTCTGTGCTATGTCCCTACAGCAAAGCCAGTGGAGGCCTGGGCAGAGAATTCCACCATGCACACTTGACACACAGCCAAAAGTCGATCTGATTGTAGAAAATTCAGTGCACGCACGAGTTCAAACTATAACTAACTAACATTACAAAATAATGTGTACACTCTTTGACCCATGGGCACTTTCATTTATCTTCAAGTGTCACTACGTGACACTCATCTACTCTGCATCATAGCTGACAAAATGCCTGGAGTGTTGCCAGCCATACCCTCTGGAACGCTCTCCCTCTGCATTTGCACTAGTTTGATTCCTTTAACACACTTAACACACAAAAACACCTGTGTAGATGTTTATTGACATCTTTTATGTTTTATTGTTGTTGCCGTTATTCTTTTGTGGATTGCATGCATTAGTGGCTTTGTAGAATGTCACTGGGTGTCTTGAAACACATTCACAATTGATAATTATTATTATTGTTGGACTGAAACAAAGTTAGAGCATTGCACATGAACAGGAAATGATTTTCGATGTAGCAGTGTGGAATCTGGGATTTAGGATACAGTGTAGCTACAGTGTTATTTGGGTCTGGTGAAATACATTTGAACTGTTCCCACATAAATGTTGCACATTTTTCTCACAGCAGAATGCAACACAGTGAGGGAGGGCAGAATCGAGGGTTGTGGGATATTAAGACTCCTCTTGATGCCAACGCTAACAAACATGACTCCCTCGTAGGCATGAGAAGGTGCGAAGTAGAAAAAAAGAAGTGAGAAACATAAGAGAAAGACTGACAGACAGACAGAGGACGTGGATGCCTCTGAGGAAGCTATGTCACCGTTGTGTGTGTGTGCGTGTCCACTTGCTGATATCTTATGACACATGTCCTCATGTAAAACTTGTTCTGTCCAGAGGTTTTAACTCCTCGGGTGCACGGTGAAAGTTTGATGTGCAGCATCAGCCTGAAAGTGACTCGGCACAAAAGGAAATAAGAAATCACTAGACAATTAAAATTTCAAGAACAAAAGTATTCTGCATTAATGAACACATTGGTTTCAAATTACAACCCAGAATCTGCTACTTGACGGAAAGAGCACTCAGCAATACAAACGATCACGATCTCAGTTCTTCATTGATACATTTAATATGGCCATAAACTTAATTGTCTTGCATGGATGTACTGTTCCTTCCATTCCCTACAGCTTTCAAACAACTAAAACGGTTTACAGAGAAATTCAGAGTGCCTGTCGCCATAGAAACCATTTGCTCCCCCCAATGCTGATAAAAAAAAAAGAAGCAAATTGCAGCAATGGAGGGTGGAGCCGCAAGGGATAGAAAGCACACACCACACACACTGGCAGTCTGCTTTGCCTGGAGAGCCCCCTTTAGTTCCCACACATTGCTGTCAAGATGTGGGCATTGATTTGGGAGGTAAAATGTTGTGTTTGAGAGAGTGAATGTGTGTGTGTCTGTGTGTGGACAAAATGAAGGACCCAGGAGGTTTTAGAGTTGTTCTGTCCACCACTGAGCTTTACACTGACTCTTTTGCACCAAAGCATAATGACATTAGTATCTGCCCCTGACACCACCTGAGATGACACACAGACACACACACACACACACACACACACACACACACACACACACACACACACACACACACACACACACACACACACACACACACACTGTGTGTGTTTGACTTAAAGCCAGATGTATCACCACATATTAAGCACCATCAAATATCCTGTCTTCGTTCGTTGAAGCATCTGTTTGGTGCTTCCATCAATAAAAAGACAGTAAAACTGATCATACAACATGTCAGTTATGACACTTAATATCATATCATATACCTTTCCATTAGACTGTTTTCATGCACACTTTTGATTTCTGCATGAAAGTAGAAAATGTATTTAGGGAGGCTTTGTGCTTTTCCCCCGGAAAAAGTCTTTAAATATCACATTAAAAGTTCTTACGCTTGAGAGAGGAGGAATAGTTGGCATATTGATTAAACGTAGAGGCAAATGAGTGCAATGGAAAGAAGTTTCAGCGAATAAAAGAGCATGTTTAGAAATTACCAGACTAAAATGTTTCGCAGAAAAATAAAAATGATATTACAATCTGAAGTGTCAAGTACTTAGTGTGACCTACCCTTACACTTACAATAGCACAGACCTGGCTCTCTTAAACCTGGAGTGGAACCCTGACTAATGTTAGTAATAAAACCTGTGTTCGTCCTACTGTTTCATGTCGACAAATGTCTGCTGTGAAAAAAGATATATTACACCAGATTTATTCAAGACATGCTTGAGCATCACATACACGTTAGATGAGTTAGACCCACTTTCAGTCACATTATTACAAGGAATTTGAAAGACACACCAACTACAAAGCTGGTAGTGCCCTAAGACTTTTACACAGTACTGTATTTGTTACAGAAAAGACAGAAAAGACAGCATGATTGGCCGAGATTGCATGTTACTGTAGCGTAGTTGTTGTTTCAGAACCTTGGACAGCGCTGTTTTTGTGCGCCAGTGTGACACTGTCCTTGGTGCTGAAATGGAGGAGCAGCAGATCGATAGAACACATCGCTTATGCTGGTTTATTAGCTTGTTTGCCGTGCGTGGCTGTAAATTTAAGTTTTGGCTCTAATTCTATTCCCGCAATTGACTGATGCTTCACCTGCAAACAATGCACCAATGACTCACTGATGTGGGACACTAATAGAAAATGATACACCAGTGCTTCTAGCAGGCAGATTAATAAGGCTCTAAAAGACTAAAAACTAAAAAACTAACATTTGGTCCACAATTGGTTTCTGTGTGGTGCAATCAAAGGTGTTTCTTCAAGTTTATGCTTTTCTTTCTTTTTCCTCCCCTGACAACCACACACTTATTCTTGGTGGGGTTCTCTTTGAAGAGGGTCAAACTGTTGGGCTGCCATCAGCTCACTTGTTAAAGTTCATGGCTGTGTTAAGTTATAATTACAGTGCTGTTTTTTTTTTTTCAGAATCACTATTATAATTTAACCATCGACCATCTAATCACCGTCTAATCTTAAACATGAAATAAAGCTAATTGAGAAACATACCTTATCAAAGCATTCTCTCTCATCTCCCTCTCTTTCTATGTTGGGTAATCTTGATTAACAAGAATACTCTTTTAACAATTCCTGTGGATATCCATTTTTGTGAGTGAAAAATGTTTCAGTTATACAATCACTGACTCAAGGTGACTCAACATTAGGTGTCTAATCTCAACTATTGAAAGTTGGTTGACATAGCAACACATTGCTGTTGGACCACAGTGCATAGGAAACATCATTTTTGATTTCTCAGAATAGAAGGATCTCTAAATATAGTACAAACAAGATTTGAGCCAAACAGAGGCAAAACTACAAACTAACAAAACAAAGTGAACTAACTGTTCTATCTGAACTAACTATTGGTTACTGAAAAACTGTTCTAAAAAAAAGTTCTTAATTTTGATTCCATACGTTCAATAAACCTACAGTATAAGATTAGCTAATGAGACTTATCAAGCCTCTATTTTTGTTGTCTTTTCTGTTACACTGGGGCAACAGGGGTTGTTTTTAAATGTGCTATGTAAATACATTTATTTGACCTTGACCTACACTTACCATTGCTGACATATGGTGTTAACATTTAAATGCTAACAAAATTTGACAACACCAGCATGGTGATGTTTCAAAACTGAAACCTTGGACATAATAGTGCTACACTGAATTTTTAACTTGATTTGATCAATTTGACTAGATTTACTGCGACGACGTACAACAGACATTTTGATGCACAAGAAATTTAAATCTAAATACAACGAGGTATTAACAGCTTAACAGTGTTTTGAGGAGCGATTACATGGTGTGAAATGAGAGAGGAAAAATAGATGAAAGTGAGAGTAGTGCTGGTGGGGGGATGTGGAGAAAAAAAACAAAAAGATGAGGAAAGAGACGCAGGAAGGAGGCAAAGCAGTGACAAACAGGGGAGAGAAACACATGCTAAGCCTGATCAATAGTAATTCACCATGTCTCTGTGGAGGGTTACCTCTCTCCTCATTTTTCCCCCCGCCACTTCCATATTTCCTTCTCCACCTCTGTTTTGATCTCTCTATGCTCTTCTCCTCCCATTTTCTATCGTTCTCTGATGTTCCACCCTCGTTGTGAATCCTCCCTGTGAGTTACATCTGCCCCATCTGCCGTAAACTGTGTAATAATATGGTTTGAAGATGGGACAACAGTTAGTATTGACCAGATGAGGTCTCTCAGAACAGGAGTATTCTGTGGCCATAGATCAGTGTGACATTAAGTGCAACAGGCTGGCCTTTACAACACTGCTGGAGGCTTCAGCATGATGCAGCAAAATGCAACATGAAAGGCTTCAAATGTGTGAACGAGTCAACTGAATACACAACCGAGTAAACAGACGCACACACTGTTTCCCATTTGAATTTGAGAAATGTTGTTTTTGGATCCGGTAAATATGTAAAAAGGTTAAAATATGATAAATACGTTTGTCGACGCGTTGCTGCAGGTGAACATGTGTTTTCTAAAAGGTTGTGCGTGCATGCAAAATGAGAGTGTGCACTGTCGGAGTGTGTGCATGTGTGAGCCATCACTAATCCCCTGAACTCATTAGCCTAATTGAACAGTCTGCAGAGAGCTCCACATTGATCTTTTGGCTGATATGATTCTCCACCGTCGCTCGTCTTTCTTTCCGTCTCTCTGTCCTCTCTTTTCCTGTCACTTGTCTCTTAAATGTCCTCCCTCTCTTTCTTCATCCTTCGCTCCGGCTCTGTGCACAATTACCTTTGACACTATAGACACGCTCCCTGTCAACCTGACTAATTTGCAGATTGGCAAGGGCACATATGCAACAACAGCTGAATTTCCATCTGTGTTTATTTATGGGCGTGAGGATGTGTTATATTTAAAAACCCAAAATGGGTTGGCTTATATTTTGATACATTGAGCCTCATTTCACTGGAGAAAATTGCTTACAAATGCATTTAAGCAAATCCTGACAAAGTCTGAAAGTTGTTTATCCCACTGCACAACACCGTACAAATTTATGAGCAGCGATTGTATCATGGATAAAAACACAGCTTGGAAAAAGCAACAATACTTTAAACAACAGTAAAAAGTCAGAAAATTATGATAAGACCTTGCTATTGATATTGTTTAATCGACCAAATGTATTTTTTTTTACCTTTTTTTGGCAACTTTATAAGGATGTATTTTGGAAGTGTCACTGTAAGACATACTGACACGTAGTCGGCATCATAAATACAGCTGACTGTGCAATTGGCAACTCATACCCCTACAAATCATGGCTACCAGAGAGGAAATAAATAAAAAAACTGATTTTAGTTAGATAACAAAAAGGCTCACCTGATGAAATCTAAGCCTGCTTGAGGCTATGATATCTTAAGAATACATTTTTCCATTTTAGCTTGCCTTTTCCAACTGAAAACTGAAGTCTGTGCATCAGACACTGACTATGTGTCAGCGCTTTCATATAGCCTCATTTCACTTAATAGTGAGAACAATATTTTTTTCCTCCCAGAGCAGAAGGCAACTGCATCATCAATCTAACATGAGCTGGTCTTTTTGATGTTGCTTATACTCGTACAATTGTGAAAGAAAGTTAAATGCCACTACTGGTCACTGTTCTCATGTCAAGTGGGTGAGCTGGGACCCAGCAGGAAAAAAAACAAAACAACAGTTTTTTTACTGCTCACTGCACATAAGAGTGTCCACAGTAAGAAAAGAGGGAGGTGAATAAAGAGGCTGTTAATGAATCTTCAACTATTCATCTCCACCACACCACCTGTCTCTCTCTGCTGCTCTCTTTCCGTCACAGCAGGAGTTAGTTGATAATGAGGTGTGGTGTTGTCAGAATCACAGTCCATACTCATCCATCCGAGCTGCTTAGTAAGGGGGCCTGGTACGCCGCTGTCTAGTACTTACACACAACACACACACACACACACACACACAAGGTCACGGACAGACAGATGTCCGGGAATGCACATGCACTTGTGCACACAGACACACAAAACACTGCACTAAAAAATCTGGTCAGTATTTCTGTTGACCCTTTCGTGTCAGAGGGTGAAATTATCACCGTTACTTGCCAGATACTATCTACACTGTATGACTGTATGTGGAGTGATGTCTTTCTCAGGTATCTCCCAGATGAAAGACGAGTCTACTTCCTACTCCTCTCTACATCCACGCTATCTCTTCTTTTATTCCTCCTCTCTTCATCCCGCCAAAGTGACTGATCTCCTTCTTTTGTGCATTCATCTCTCTTATATCTCGATACTCTCCTCAGACCTTTATCCATTTCTCACACTCTCTTTCCTCGGTGCTTTCTCCTCCTTTTAGAAGGGTGAAGGGTAAGTGAAGATCGTCAAGCCCCCAGTGGAGAGGCCCAGGTGTGTGTGTACGCGTGCATGTGCGTGTGTGGTTGTATAGATGCGATTGTGCGCACCCCATCATTGCTCATCACTGGCAGCTTCGGTGGCAGTTCCTAGAGCTACAAGCCACAGAATAAACACACTTTATATCACAACACACACAGGCACATGCACGCACGCACACACACACACAAACACAGGGGCAGCAATTGCTACTGTTAAATGAGGGGTCTGGGGAGTTGTAACGGCAAAGCCTCTGGCTGCTCTCACTCTCCGCCTACAACAGTGCACTCCACTCCAACACACACCAGAAATAAAAGCCAGCGTTACGATGGGCAGATGGAAGTTCTCCAGGATGTTTTAATGTTAAATAGATAGGATTATATTTTATTGATCATCACCAAACCAGGAACTTTAATGCATGGTGAATTAAGTCACGGACCTCAAAGTTAGGTGGTATTAGTCTTCAAACCCATGTAGTAAAGTCGTTTTTTAGTTTCCTTGTTTTTTTTTTTATCAGATGTTTTCAAAAGTCTCCAATTCATGATTAAAGTAGAGGAAGGACTCAGAACACCAGCATCAACCAAGGCCGCTCAGTTTCACACAACGTCAATACACTCGCAAGGTTACCACTTCTTGAAAAGGACATTTGATAAAAATCCGACTTTTACTTTGTGGGAAATGTTGCTCACAGAGGAACAAACACACACACACACACACACACACACACACACACACACACACACACACACACACACACATACAGACAAACACAGCCAAAACCTAATTAAACTTACTTTTCTTGGCAGAGGTAACAATATTGGCGCTTTTCCATTATACAGTTCTAGCACTACTTGGCTCTACTCCATTCCACTCGACTCTACTTGGTTTGGAAAACGTCGTTTTCCATTACCTCATAGAACCTCCTCAACTTGAGGCACGGCTGCGCAAAACTGCCGCGATGTCTATACGTGATGCGACACAAACTAGTGACGGGCAAAGCACTTATTTTCAGTGTACTGAAACATTAATTAAGAAGATTTTTCACCGAGTCGTTCAGTACTTCCTGCATGACCGGCGCGAAGAACCAGCCTGACAGAGTCACTGAACTGAAATACAGCCGGGGTTGTAATTCGCCTCACGCTCGCCGACTTTTCCGCAGTATTTAACTCCTCTGTTAAATACTGAGCTTTTCGAAATGTCCTTGCTAAATGTTGTTGGAGATGAATGCATGTTTTTTTTAAATGATCCACAATTTCGGCATTGTTCGGTTTGATTCTTGTGTCTGACGTCTGGCACAGTGAGGCAAAAGATACATATAATGTTTTCACGAGTAAACAAAAAACCTGGCAGAGTTTCTAGCAATTATTTGGATTCAGACTGAATTTTAATAGTAGACAACATTTTTTGGATCCTTTTCAGTGTCTCAATGTTCTGTGGTTTTAAACTGTCACTGCCTTGACATTCTGCATTTCTCTATCCTTTCTCTCTCTCTGCAGTGGGTGTGGGTGAAATTCTACCTCTCTTTCCACCATTTCTCTTTGCCCATTCAGTTGCAGATTTGAAACCTGTGGAAGGTATGGAGAGAGAGAAGGAGACTGTGTTTCATCTGACTTTAAGACTAACTAAAGACACGACAGCTGTTTTATTCAATGGCTGCTTTGGGCTTGTACACGGAACACCTCACTGAGAAATCTGCAGCTATTACAGAATGAGTTCCAGCACTGTTTTGCTGCCAGAAGCCTAAAGTTGTCTAATGGTGGTGAAATAATAATGATGTTAAACTGTGATCCAGCTACTCATTCTATACACTGTGGCAGCAGATGAATGAAGCAATGATATCCGACAATGTAGGATTATGAAGCACAAAGACACATGTACACTCAAGACTATATATATCCGTGACCCCAGGCTGTCAGCACATCTTGTCCTCATCCGGCTCTCCGTCCTTCCCACAATGCAACATCAACTAGGTTAACTGTGGCAAATTCAACGCAGCACACTGTCCTTAATGTCTCTGTGTATATCTCTGCCTCTCCATCTACCGACTCCACTCTACATATGTATCTGTCCCTTCTAATTAATCTGAAGCTGTGTCAGGGGTGCGTTGCAGGGGTTTCTGAGTTCCACAGCTGCAGAAGTTTCTCATCTTATTATGAACGCCCATTGATCTCACACGTCACAAATCATCATTTGCATAAATGGGAGAATTCTGACCCCCAAACCTACAGCTTACAAATGTTTGCTATACCGAGGTTGGCGACATATATCTTTCTCCTTCCTTGCAAAACCAGGACACACAGAATATCCACCAATCATGTTGTTGCACTGATGCAAATGAGCAGCTGAGGTTCACAACAGTTTCGACGTGATTTGTGATGGCTGGACCCAGCATGGACCAACAAGAATGGAAGTGGAGGATATCAAGCTAATACATAGGATTACATAAACTGATTTGTTCAAGTGCTGTGGTGGGAGGAGCCAAAGCAGATCAACAGAACACAAGAAAGAGTTGAAGGTTCAAGAGTCTGGAGTGAGCCATAAAAGTTTTTTGTGGGACAAAGTCAAGTGTTTTTTTTAATTTTTATCAGACTAATGTAGTTTTTATGTCCCCACACGAAATTTGTTGAGTATTATTGTGCCGTAGACGGACGTAAAGGTAAGCTAGAATTACCCTGTCATGGTTGTAAGCCTCAATCCATGTCTGTCCAGACTCATGTAATACACAGAAGACTTTAAATGTAATCCATAGAGGCTATTAGGTATTTTGTTACCTTTAGTTTGTCAACTGTTTGTGCCATGATACATACAAGTGGTCTCCAGTGTTTTATAAGTTTCTACTGTATTCCTAAAAGACAGCCACTGTGGTAACTCCAGGTTTCATATTCGACTGATGGTGCTAGAGAAGCTGTGCTCATCTTCTGAAAACGAATCCTGACGAGCAATAATATGTAGACATAGCTTTGGAAAAACAGTCAAAGAGCGAATGAAAAACAACACAAAATAGTAAGTCAAGTAAGTCATTCAGCATTGAACACTAAAATGTAAACAAAATAAGTACTAACTAGGAACACACAGTTCAGAGGCAACGTGCAACAAGGATTAGGGCCTTCTCAAACTGATTTATTTTCCTTTCAGTTAAAGCACTCTGTAGAAGGCCATTCTTCATGTGTTCTTTTTACTCTAGCTGCCCTCTCTGCTCCAGCTTTTGTCTTGGAGGCACGGAGACTTTTTTTTACTCATTAATAAAAAGAAGAAAGCTAGAAAATAAAATCAATATTTCCCTTTACTTCTCATTCTCTCCTTTCTTAAAAAAACCAAAAAAAACACCCTCAAAACAAACCCTGTGGTGTTCAGCCAGACTAAGAACAACAGTTTTTGGTGTGTCATTGAGGACAAGTTATAAATACAAAGACGATGTAGACGTAGAAAAGCTCAGGTAGGGACATTTTCAGAAGAACAAATCTCTAACATTAAAGGAGTAGTTCATGAGAAGTGAGAGCTACCACTGAAAGAGACTTTAAAAGAAGACAGACTTTACCTGAGGCGTTTTTCATATAGCCATTGGAGTCCATAGTGGTGTACATGACATAGGGACCTGGCTGGTTTACACCAAAGGCCTGGAAAAAACACACATACAAACACAAATGAGAATAAATGACAAATCTTGACATTCTGCATTGTCTTCTTGCATCAGCTGTCTGCCAGTGAGGTTAAACAAACTTGACGAGAGAAACAGGGAGACAAGAGAAGAAGAGGGCACAAAGACAGACAGACATACATGCTCTTACCACTTTGACCTTGAGCACATTTCACTTATTACTTTCACTAGGTGTTGTGACAAATGTCTGACTTAGCCGACTCTGACAGAGCATAAATGAGTGTGACTGCTGTGTGTTTGCACATCTGTGTGGGCGGATACGGAGAGGGGTGTTTTATCGCTTCATTATGAAAGGACGGGATCTAAATGAAGAGATCTGTCATCCTTGACTTCACAGGAGCTAATCACGAGAGTGCCCCGCGCGCAAACATGCACACTGTGACGGAGACCTGTGACCCTCGGGAGTCAGGTGAGAGAGGAGCAGAAATGAGGTCAAACACAAAAAGAACAGAGAGAGCGGGAGAGAGGTGAACTTAGTGGACTTAAAGGAACACGGTGGAGGAGAGGTGTGGGTACGCAGAGTAAAATAAGAAGAGAGGCGGGTGATGGATGGTGAGAGGAGAGGAGTCGACACAGCTGCAAGCTTCACTCGTCAACGTGTATTCATCATACTCTTTCAGCTAGACAACATGCAGGTGGAAGAGTAGACAGAAAACCAAAACAACTCTAGTACAAGCAGCCCCTAGTTGATGTCAAAAGTAAATGGATTTTGCAAAGCGACTGCATAAGAAGTGATGTCATGTTGCACTATTTCTGTCAGATTTATCCATCCGCCTACACACGAGCATTCAACACTGGCTCTTTAGACTTTCAAAAAGGTCCTTGACAAAATGATTGCTATGTTTAACTCACAAAGTGCACTTAACTTTTCACCTCATTCGGACAAACACAATTTTTTAATGTTAACCTTAGACCATAAATAAATAGTGGACAACAGTTGACAACAGTAATTGACAAGGACCTGGCTGAATCATGAACATTTTATAATTATTATTATTATTTGAAGGGATTAATCGACCTCTACTGACCCTTCTTGATCACCCTCCTCTCAATCTGGGTTGGATACAGGTAACTACCAAGAAATCAAAGATTTTGACTTGACTAAACATCATTTAAACGTCTTTCAAAAAAAGTGAAACAGAAAAGCGCGAGGTTAAAATAAAATGAAATGACTGGATTTAATCAAATTGAACTCTCAGGTTCATCGGTCGAGCGTTAGAGCTACACTTCCAAGGGAATTGCACACAAGAATCCTGCATGTTATGCAGGTTCATTCACCACAAGTTGCAGTCGAGACTTTGTTCTGAAAGTGGTTTGAACAAGTTGCCAGGTGGAGTAGAAACTATGCAGAAGAAACTATTTTTCATGCATTTTATTTAAAAAAAACTGAAAAAAAAATCACACATTATTATTTCTTGGTTAAGATGTCAAATTAGAATTATTTATTTGTATTCCTGAACAGAAAAATTTTGAATGATTCATTTCTGACTTCTCAAATTTAGGTTTTATTTTGGTATAAAAAGGTGAATTCAGTTTGTTATTTGCAAAATAAATAACAATAACATATTTAATCTTGAACAAGTCTTTGAAGGATTTCTCGAATATTTATATTTTTATGAAAGGTGGTCTAATAAATTTGTTAAGTGCTGTACGTGTTTGCTGTGCGTATACATGCTTAGCGCCAAGGTGGTACCTTTGCATGAGGCTTATTTAACCAGTCTGTGAGGTTGTCACACCAACACACACGTAGCCTTGGATACCTCATAAATGGAACGCCTCATACACAGAAAGTTGGACATCAGACGAAGGTAGTAATTTGTCCTCATATTAAAACTTTCTATTGTAAGACAAAAACTGCAATGCATTATGTGCTGAATATGCACATCCCTAATTTCCTACACATCATCCCCATATTTTTGGCTACCTTTCACTTTCAGTTTATAGCATTTCATAGTACAGATTCGATTGAAGAATAGAGGATTATATATTTAGGAAAATGTGTAATAGTACAGATGGTAGACTCAGATACGCCACTATTAAAAAGTTTAAAGATTTCTTACGTTCACGTCTTCCGGGCAGTTATTGGAGCAGAGGCCGCTGAGCACTGAAAAACACAGAAAAAGGCAGAGTTGGACATGTTACTCAGCATGTATTGCATGTCCAGCACAATGACATGACCTGCTGGTGAACAATCTGTGAGGGTGCTGCTGTCAAAATCTTGTCAAAAAACTTTTGCTAACACAGTGACGTCTTAATCATCTTTTCTGTTTATGAAAAACATGAAATAAAGAAAAATGTGCACACTAGTGACAGTGCACGTGTGTATACATGCACACGAAAAAGAGCAGTTCATTTATGTACAAGAGAGGTGCGGACGAAATTTGCTGGATTTCTAACCAGCTATTAGAGAAGGGACTTTATTAGCATACTGATCAGGTCCTGGGGTCTAAATTGTCTTGATTTGCCTGATGGAGTCATGCTGGAGCCCAGTACTGTGTTAATAAGGTCTGCACCCAGCGCTGCATTAAACAGCCAAACTCAGTGCACCTATTCAAAGGGAACACGCCGGTTCAATGGTACAAACAGTGGTTGGGGTGAAGCCACAGCACTAGATAGTTAATCAAAAACATTTACCACACAAACAGAAGCCTCAATATGAACAAAACTTTTCTCTGTATTGTGACATCATGAAGTCACAATTACACTGAAGTTATAATGAGCTGCTGTTGGGGACTCTGAATGCAGAAGTCACACGATAGTGAAAACAAGCGACGACTGTTCATTCTTCTTGACACATCTCTTTTGTTCTTATCCACACACGCCCATTCACTGATCGCCATGGTTCCTCTGTTCATTCTCGCACACTGTAACAGATATTTATAGACCTGTACAACACAGTATTATACAATACAAACAAAGTATTCACAAAGGCTTAATGTTGGTTATTCTTCTCGTGAAGCGCAAGAGGAAAATAACTGTATGGCCTTTAGAATGGCAAAAGTCCATCTGAACTCATATTCTAGATTTTAATCGTGTCAAGCTTTTAATTTAAATTGCTTTTAAATTTGGTACAGTCATGGTCTAAATACAGTATGTGTGTATGTTAATGAAAATTCCTTTGATGAATCTGTGAGATGCCTGGGGGTGGGATGGGGGAAGAGATTACATAAAATTACATATTAAAAAACAAACAACAAAAACAACAGAAAAAGAAAGAAAAACAGGGAAAAAACAAATTCTGCCTTCAACTGGTGGATATGTGACAGTATAGTATAGTAGGCAAAAAACCTGCAGCCTGCTTTGTGTTCGGTGTTGATTAGCGAATGCAAGAACATGATAAACTCTGCTACTTGAACTAACCAACTCAGCCATTGAGTATATATGCACAGTATTTCCACGACAATGTGAGTATTAAATCAGAGTGTGACCATGTACTACACATTCTGTGAACAAATGTAGTAGTGGTTCCAAGGCTGATGACTGCATGGGACCATTTTCTCGTTCTCTGATCCTCGACACGGTCACCCTGCCATTATTTTTTTTTTTTAAGCTTTGATTTGAAAAGAAAATGTATGTGAGGCAAAAGCAAATTTGTTGCTTTGATGTTCACAGGCTTATTATGTTTACGCCTGAAATGGAATTCAGATGGAGCGCTCATCAAAGACAAACATTAAAAGGCCACAAAGCATGTCAGGCTACTACTTGTTTTGTTGTCAATTGCACAGCCTGCCAGAAATGATTATTAGAGGAACAGGGTTTTCAATCACGTAGTAGTAGAGTCTTTGTTTGCTCTACGGCATTTTTTCAAGTCAAGGACATGAGAGGAGGCCTGGTCTGCAGTGATGAGAGGCCATTTTTGTTCATATATAAGCCCTTCTTTAAGATAATGTCCGTTACATTCAAACCATTGTCAAATGAGTTCACGCAATGCTGATTAAGCCAACATTATTTCATGTATTTCTCACTGTAGTAGTCTTTAGATATGAAGTGGCCCAGCAAAATTCCCACACTGCACATTGGAAATTATTTTGTTCCCGAGGAAAGTGAGAGAGCTGCAAACAATCTAGACTATGAATGAAAAGACAAAGCAGTGCCCATGAAAAGAAAAGAAGTAAACTGCTTATTCAGAAGTGAATAAGCACTTTGATGGAATAATGATTCTTTCCCCTGCGCTGCCACTATATCCACACAAATGCTCCCTCAGTCAGGTCGGCATTGCTGAACAGAGCCTGTTTTTAGATGAGGGATGCGGCATATGTTGCATCATTTCTGTTCACAAAGACCAAACAGAGGCAGAATAATAACATCAACGAAACCAACAAAAGCTATGCACTGTAGCTTTAAGCTGGATGAAGTTGAATATCAAGTATACATATACAACAACTTCAAGAAAAGAGGAAGCCTTTAGGATTGTCTAAAGAAGTCTGATGTTGAGGCACCAAAGCAGTTCGAAAATAAAAGCCCTGTCAGAAATTACACTGCTCATCAACTCTGAGAAAATACCACACGATCACATCAAAGGCTACAGAGCAAAGTCACCAGCCAAGGACACTGCAGATCAATAAATCATAGGGGTTGGCTTATTTATCATTTCTTTGAATTTCATGCTGTTTCAGCTCAGGCTATTGGCAACACTATCAGTGACCCTGTAAATCAATAACACAGAGGGATTAGCCTGCCATTTGTTTCAAGTTGATTTCATTTGGGATTATCAGGAAAGAGAACACAGGACAGAAGACAGTGTGCAGCGGGACTCAACGCCACCTCACCACCACAAGTTTAGGTTGTTAGCAGTTCATTTTGCAGCAATAAGAGACGTTTTCACACATTCCAGAGAAACAATTTTCACGTCCGTCTTTATGTCTGTGTGGCCACAGCAGGTAATTTGTGAGAGCTGAGATGTGTACAAAATGCAGTCCCCGGCAGTGGGCTACAGCAAAAACTGAGAACTCGTGTCACTGTCAATGTTAAACGGAGACGTCATGTGCATGAGAAGACTGACTGGAACAAACAACCTAACACAGCTCGAACAACACACACACACACACACACACACGTTTGCACAGCGATTCTTTTTTGACACTGCACTGACTTCCATTCTTTTGGACAGCTTAACCCTTTAACACCGAGCGTATCGCTGACGACATATTTGCACAAGTGCACTTTGCATCATCGTAGTTTCCACTTTTTGGCCTGTTTTTGGACATTGGACAAAAACTCAACCAAATGTTATTTTAAATATGGTATACTGTTCAAATTTAACACGCAAAATCTGGTGTCCATGTACAACAGTCTACTAAATAAAAACGTTTTGGTTTTCTTCATTTTAAAATGTTAATGCACAGTTTTAACAAGCAGTCAATTGTAAATAACTGCCAGATATTGAAAGTTATTCTGGAAAAATGGGCAAAAGCACTCACTCAGAGGACATTTTCTGGCCCTTTTATGGTTAAAATAAGTCTAAAAGTCCAGATGGACATTCTGAGACTTAGGTGTTAAAGGGTTAAACTAAACTCTATTCCAAGCCTTAACCATAACCAGTTAATGCCCAACCATAACCTTCCCAGGTTTTGGTCTCCATGAGGACTACTGGTCCTGACAAAAGAAAAAAAAAAGGATTCTCATGGCATTTTAATTTCAAGTGTAGACATATATAATGTCATGCAGAGCTAAATTGCATTTGGCATCCCATGGAAATAACGCTGTCAGAGCAACTTTCATGCCAAAAATAACACTGCGGTACTCTTAAATGAAAGTTATGTGAGGAAATGGAAAAAACAAGGAATTTAATCATAAAAGGGGACACACACACACACACATGCTACATTAAGGTTTTCCTGAAATGAATTTAATGATGCGTAAAAAGAGAGAAAGGCAGGGGAAAAGATGGACATGCAGAAGTCCATGGGCACGTTGTCCGCTTGTCGCTCCATGAAGTAGATGAGTTTGTGTGCGACTGTGTTTGTGTGTAGTCAAGGCTGTCACTGTAGAGGAAACTCAATTTTAGCATTTCTTGTGTGAGGCCTCTTTGTTCTTTCTATCTCCATCTCTGGTTAACATGTAACACGTATGTAACAGCTCCTCCATGGGTAAAACAAGATTAGTGGAAAAGTGCAGACACATCCTGTGGGAAGCTCCTTTGCAGGAATAAACTAATCAAGTGAAGGACGAACTGTTCTGTGAACTCCGTGTTGGTCTGCATAATGTTTTCAGTTAGTATATCTGTTATTAAATAATAAAAAAGTTGTTTTCTTTAAGCTCATGTTATGCATGGGGTTCTTTGTTTATGTATTAGCAGGGTTATGCAAAAATGACTAACAAGAGATGGGTCACGGAAAACCCCAAAATTCTGCTGTGGATCCAGGAAGTTCTTTTCAATAAGAAAAGTATCAGAATTCATTTCAATTAACAAATGATATAAGATAACAAACACATACATTTAGGATTGTTTAGGATTGGCCTTGGCCCAGTTATACCCTCAACTATGTACCATTCTGGTTTTCAAATCAGTGCTGAGCAGAAAATGTGTAATATCCCAAGAGGAACACATCCCCCTCCGGCACAAAATATTTAATTATAAACAACTCTTAAACACTGCTGAACACACAGTGAGTGTGCTGGTCTCCTGCTGAGAAACTAACATGCCCAAAGAAGAGATCAACTAGCCTATGTGGGATAAGCTAACTGGTGCATCTCAATTAGTTACTTATTGCACTAATTCAGTCGGGTTTAAATGTTTAAGTGTGGCCACACACACATTGTGAGGGAAGACACATTTTCCATTGATAAACGAGCCACTAAGACACCTCTGTGATGTATCAACATCTTGTTCTCTGGCAAACAAATCAGATGTGGTCAGAGAGCTAAATGGGAGTAATATGGTGGATGTTTTGCCAAATACCTGATGAAGTACCTGCTGAGGAAGCACCACTCGCTGTGTGGGTTTGCAGCTAATTTAATCATAAGTAAAAGTCTGGCTAATCATTATGCTGGTTAATCATGTCTAGTTTCAGCGACGGCATGACTGCAGCTGTCATTTTGTCATAGTTCAGATTTAATAATTGAAGCACACTAATGGTTTTTGGATGAAAATGCTTTACTGTATTCTGCGGTTACTGGGGATAAGAGGAGCCTCGGTGTTCCTAATCCAGGCTGCAAGTTTGTAGTGTAGGACGCCAGAAATCAGGTCATTTCTCACCACTAAGAAGTAACCCACTGGTTTAGTGTGCTTTTGTATTATCATTGCTTTCAAATACCGGCAGAATATTATATCAGAAAAAAAGGAAATTGGGAATGAGAGTCACCTAAAAAAATGCCTTTTAAAACTCATGCTTGGATTTGTGTCCTCGATTCAGATGGATGGTGATGTTGTAAATGCAGAGGATGAGAATTGCCAGTTCTTATATTGCGGGAGACAATATTTTTCTATGACAGACAACTGACATTTGCTGACAACTGAGGTTTAGTTGGAGACATGAGACATTAATAAGATGCTGGCTGTAACCCGCATCAATCAACAAAAGGCTACATCCAAAATGGTTGATCAAACAAACACTGGAGATGTTTGCAGAATGGAGACAATAATACAGTTAATCACTGGCTTCCTGATTGGATCTTATCAGTCACGTCGTGCCCACCGGCAGTGAATGCAATGCATTGCTAATAATAATAAATTATCTTTCTATCTATCTAAAAATCTATCTTTTCTTACTTACAATTGTTCCTCAGTCTGTAGCCAACTGCAGTGTGGGCATTCTGCACCTAGTATGTACCTTCTCAGTGTATGCAATTAGTCAAAAAAGAGAAAACAAATGAATAGCAGCAATAATAATAATAATGATGATAATAATAATTAAATAACAGCAATAAAAAACATACAGAAACAAGTGTCCCAAGGCATATTGGTGATTGAGTGGGATTTAAATGATTATTTATGACATTTTTTGAAATGAAGTGTATTTGTATGGATGTAAATGGGCCCTTCAGTAGTTAGCCTAATCAAAACAAAGGCAAAACTCTAAACTACTTCATGTTAAAGATGAGTTATTTTTCAGCTACTGTGAAATAGTATATCATTCAGCGTTTTACTGTGTAGCATGTGTTAAGGTTCACAGCAGTAAACAAGCCATGCAGACTTAATCAATACTTTAAAAAAAAACTAATCATACCCTTGCTATGAATAAAGCAAAAGAATTCACTGAATATTTTTCTTTCTCTTTACAAAAATAACGACCTTCATCTCATCTGCAATTGTAGCCTGATTGGCCAGCTAAAGAAAACCTGAGTGCAGTCATGGCAACAACACGCATAACTTCACAACACAGTCCGTAAATGTTAAGTCAGCTGATCTCTCTCACACGAAACATGCACGCACACACACACACACACACACACACACACAATGAGGAGGTAAATTGCCGTGCATGAAACAACAACAGACCTTGACAGGGGGAACATGCCAAGCTGTGTCAGCACTAGTGGCTACAACTGTGAGTCAGTGAGAGCCAAGCAGTCACTGTGCACACAAACCTAACAAATACGACAGTTGAGTGGCATTTGCTCTAAGATGCTAATCACATCTCATTGCCCTTAGGGAGCTTCTGCTGACCACAGGGCTGCTTACAGAAATGAATGGTCACACACACACACACACAAACCTGTTTCTGTGTCTTAGTGGGGACACACCATTGACACAATGCATTCCCTAGTCATTTACTCTAACCTCAACCATCACAACTAAGTGCCTAAACCCAATTCTAACCCTAACTCTAAAACCAGGTCTTAACCCTGAAAAAGCCCTTTAAAGTTGTGGTGCCCGGACACAGTGGTAGGTAGATTAAATACAAGCACACACACTGACTGGCAGCAATAGCAACTCCACAAAACTACGTGTTCGAAGGATAATCTAACGTTGTCCTTTTATTGTTAACCACCAAGGAAACAACAGAAAAAGCTCCCACTGTCTTACAGTACTTCCTGTCCCTGAGTAGCTGAAAGTGACTTCCACTACAAACGTAATGTGACCACCACATTTTTTTTTTAGCCTCGTTAGTTAGACTAATATTCAATGTCATTGCAAAGCTAATCAGCTCAGTCCTAATCTTAGACGCCAATAAATCTGACTTCTTCTGAACTCCCCGAAGCTGTAAAAGACAACTAAGGGGCCTTTTTTGGTTCATGATATCAATTGTTAGACTTAAAAACTTCTCTGCTCTCGGGAGCTTGGCCATACTCTGGGACTTTGCTTGAGTTAGGTGAATTGTCAGTGGTTGCAGAGCTAAATGAATTCATAGGTGATTAAATTAGCCTTCAGAGTCATACATACAACTCCGGTTGCTCCGGTTTAAGTAAAATGAGGTGCTGTCCGTTGTTTTCATCTTCTAAACAATGATCCATAATTTGCTAATGGTCCGTCTTCCAGCTACTTTGGTTCTCAGTAGATGTGGTCCACACTAATAAAACTGAACTGGACAAACCCTTAAACTGATTTGTGTTGGCTATCTTGCCATAGCGTCTTCGTCACTGCTAGAAAATGGGCAGTAATTTTTCGGGCACAGAAAGAAAAAGAATTATTAGAGTAATATTAGAATTTGATATACATAATATATACACAATAAACTGACCAAAAGTAAGCGAGAAAAAAATTAAACAAGGAACATGATCTACTGCTCCCTGTAGGATTAAAAAATGACTGTAATATATGGAATATGCATGCTGTATGAGCTCTCCTGTTTTAGATCACATTTGCAGGCATCTTAAACTGTCAACATAAGTGGTACAGAATGCTGTTGTGACAAACATGGCAGCAGGCACTCCCACTAAGCCCTTCTTAGTGTGTTGCAGCAGAGAATGAGTATTCACACCAATCTGAATATGCTGCCTCCAGTCAAATCCTCCTTCGGACGACGCAGCCACACAGACTTCATGTAAATCCCCTCCTTGTCATTTTGAAAGAAGTAAGAGAGGGAATAAAAGACGGCTCCGACTCTGACTCACAAACTGTGAGAGGGGCAAACAGAAGAGGGAAGGCTGAGTAAAGGCAGGGGCACAGGTGAGAGTGGGGTAAAATAACATACTAAGAGGGGAGGAAATGAAAGGGGCTTAATGAGAAAATATGGAAGGAGAGGAGAGAAGATAGTAAGTAAGGGAAGAAAGGCGAGGTGAGGAATGGAGAGAGAAGAAGCGGGTATGTGGGCCTGAGAAAAACTCACAGATGTTTCTGAATGCAGCTAATCTGCATCCTAATAAGTCAGCAGGAAACTAATCAACTCATACAGTTCTGCCTGTCTGTCTCTCTCTTCATCTTCTTAATACACGCCTGCACGGATCTGCATGTCATAAGACGACTTTACACAGAGTTGTATTAATGTACTGGAGCCTCACTATAACCTGAACATAACAGTTCATTTCTCGGCTTGTGCGGAGATCCCACTCACCTCATAGCCCATCATTTTATCCTTCTACACTTGGAGTTAATGATCTCTACCACTTCTTCTCTATGTGGCAGTAATTCTCTACCCATCTGTCCACCCAGAAACCACTTCAGAATCACTGTCTCTTATGTCTTAATATAGCACATAGTGTGACTTTGGTTACAATATAAAATCATTTTTCAAGAAATCATTTTTACCCAAAACCAATGTGAATATATCAGAGGAAGAAATAGAGCAGAATCAGCCAAACAGCAGACAGTATGAGGGAATTGCCTATCAATTGAACGTCTAATGACAGAATGAAAGAAAAGAAATTGAGATTTGACCAGTCATTGTAGTTGGCAAGGCACTGATCTCGGTGGGCAGCCACTACCAGCAACAGTGCAAACACAAAAGGTAAGAAGGCGGCGAGCAACATCACTCGCCATTTAATGGTGAAAAAATGATTTTCAGCTAAATAAATGTAAGATCAGAATGTCTAAAATATGAATAAACTATTTTAAAAACAGAATCCCCTGAATGGAGGTTGATTAATGAACATAATGGCCAACACTGGTAAAGCAGTCGAAATAATTTAAATTTACAAAATAATATGAATGATTTGCACTGTATCACAGCTGATTCATACAGAAGTAATAAAATGAGTTCATTCAATTCCTGTATCTTAAGGCAGTGGCAGAAACCTCCAGAGGTTCCCTTCTGCAGCTCTTCTTCATTCTGGGCTTCATGGCAGGGGAACAGACACAAGCATGCATTCAGTGTGTGACACAAGATCTTACTGTGAGAAACAAGATATTCTGATGTGCTGAGACCAAAATTGAACATGATGGCCTCCTCTCTAAGCGATGTGTCTGGAGGAGACCAGACACGCCAATTGGAATTAGTTTGCTCTTCTGAAAAATTTGCCCATCTCCACAAAGGATCTTTGGAGCTCTGCCAGAGTGACCATCAGGCTCTTGTTCCCCACTCTTGCACAGGCTCTTCTCCTCTGATTGCTCAGTTTGGCAGGAGTAACTCTGTACTCTGCTCATTATGCAGAAAACACTGGATTACAGGAGCTCATTAATCCTGTGTACCATGACCCCTCTTCTTTTCAATGTTGTTTGTAGTTTTTTTTCCCCAGTAGTTAAAGTCTTGCTCTTTACATGCCTACACTATAACAATGCTGCATCAGTTTATTTATTTATTTATTTCGATTGACTTCAATTAAAGAACAACATATTGTTCGCATCGTCTTTTTCTGCAACATCTATACAAAATATGTGATTTGTGGAGAAGCCAGCTCTCCATCTGACACGTTCATTAATCAACAGACTTTGCCATCTGTGTTCTACGCCACCATTGCTGCAGCTAGTGTCTACTGTATATGAACCACACACAGCCTGTGAGTTCAACACCAACCACTGCCCAAGCACGCTGAACTCACTGGTGTGTGAAACATGTATAGCAGGTTGTTGATTAACACAATACTTCCTTTAAATTCCCCCCAAAAAAGTTGAATTTATTTTGATTTTTTACATATTTTAAATGATGCTCTCTTTATAGTGTGTTCCTCTTTCTTATACCTGCCACCATTCTGTGCTGTTAACTTCCCCGTGGAGTGCCACCATTTTATCATCAGCATGTGTGGCATACTAAGTATTGCTATTTAGCATACAACAACTACAGTACATCTTAGATTAATGGGAATATCTTGTAATCTGGGCCAGGTAGCAGTGCTCGATTAAAAGTCAGGAAAACCATGGCAGTGCTAACATGAATGCTTCAAAACAAAATCCTATCCATCGAGTAGCTCCTGAGATCCATTCACTACTAATCTCATCCTATCTCATATGTATTAAATCCATAACAATCCATGACTTTTTTTTAAATATCTCAGTCTGAACCATGAACAGCATACCTCTTAAGGTGAAATTAGGGCATTACCAGTATCTTAGTACTTTATCTTGCGCGGACTATTAATGTCTATATAACTATGTCATGTTAATACATCACCTAGATTTCAGTCTGGGCCCAATTAGTGGACCAGAACGAAACATTGCTATCCTTGGAGGCTTGCAGGTAGAGGCTGGTTAAATATCTGGCACTTTGTTGTCAGTTCATTCAATAAAGGAAAAGACAGCATGTCATTATTGTTTCATACCGAAAGTAGAATTTATTCTAGAAGTGATGTGGACAACTATGTCTACGCAAAGTTTGCTGCAATACTTTTAGGGCAAAAAACAAAAACAAACCACCTAACAGGGATGAAACTAAAGCACAACTGGACACCAAAGATTCAGCCGACCACTTTGAGAGGAGCCATTCTTATAGTGTCAAAACAAAATGACAAACAAGGTTGATATGCTTTTTCCTCAGCTTTCAGGATATATATGTATTTTTTACACAACGGCTTCTCTGCTGCCAAGACTTCAGCTTGGATTCAGCTCCACTCAAATACTTATAGTCTGCTCATAAATAATATATGCTTCTATGGCAACAGAAGCAAGTAAGGGTCTTGATGGAATGCACCCGTGAGTGAACTATGGCTCCATAGTAGGATAAGATGTCAGACAGGTACAGGTTCAGGTCATCTTAGTGTGAAAAGCCCATCAAGAGTCCAAGCCTCTGTCAGGGAGAGAGGCAAGAAGGCTGTCTGAGGCCAGCCAGAGATGGATTTATCCCAGGAAGTCTGTGTGCATCATGAGCTCTTACCTTTCAGTCATTTATTCCGCATACATACACCCAGAGCGACACAAAGTCAATCCTTCAGTGGGTGTTGTTCAATGATGCTCAGGGGCGGGTTGAGAAAAGGCATTTTAAGAAAACAGGATCCACATTACAGAACAGAGGACTGCATCAGATAAGCTGATGCATCACTGGCTGACAAAATGTGTCAAGTCAGGATATGAGCCCAAAATATTCACTGTCAGCTTCGCTAACACATTTGCCAGAAAAGAATGGTAAATCCATCATTTCCACCTATGGGGTTTTACCTCACATACGGTGCAAGTCTATAAACTTGCAATTGAGCTTACATCCACGAGGGAGATAAATGAAACGTCGAAAGAGTGGAACACGTTTCAGCAAGTTAGAGAAAATTCAACACTGAACATATATACAATATTTATGACTAAAAATGTAATAACTGGAATAGAATGAAGGGGAGCGGACACTATTTGCATTGACGGGACAACATTGGCATTTTGGTTGCAGGTGTATCCGAGTGTGTTTAGTTTGATTCGCTGCAGTGAGACAATACATGGGTAACAAATCAACGGCGGTGTGTGGAGAGGAGAGAGAGAGAGAGAGAGGGAGGGAGGAGGCACAAAGGGAATTCAAGTCACAGCAGGTGCAAATGGAACGAGTCAAGGTCGCAGACATATACAGCACACAATGTGGCCGTTACATTAACTGAAAGCACTTGACTCTCCATATTACCATTTTGTGTGTACTGATCTATAACATAATATATGTATATATATATATATATATATATATATATATATATATATATATATATGTGCATAACAACATTGATATGAACTCATGATGATACTCAACCCAGCATCATGCGATTATGTCTGTATGAACACTGTGAGGAACATATTTTGTTTCTTTTTCCAATTTTGTGACACATTATCTCAAATCAGAGGTTGTTCACTAGGGTTGGACCCAAATATTAAAATATTATTTGGGGCTTTTTTTTTTGGGCAGACATTTTGTCAGCAAATTCTTGTGCTATATTTAGACTTTTTAAAAGTGTCTCAAACATCTCAATTTAGGAGGTCCACATCATCTCAGGACTTCAAGACCTACAAGTCTTATAGATTTAGAGCTTTTAAAAGAGATGGATGTAACATATTGATGTTGTGTATTTTAACTGCCCTAACCACCAGCTGCAAATTAATTACATTAATGACGAAGATTGTGAGGGCTTTCCACCCATCAACATTTTTTTTTTACATTTACAGGTGGGATTTAGCCTACTGTTTTCTGACTTACTGGGCTGCCTGTATCAGTCTTTGTCATTTGGACATTAATTTAACTTAATTGCTAAATGCCATATATGACTTCACTTCACGATGCCGATTGCTGTCATTTGTTTTGGTTTATGAAACCAATCGTTGTTGTGACCCACGTGTATTGTACATAGTTGTATATGCTATGGACTATATGTGCAGGCCTTGGCTTGGAATGCCTTGAATCGCCACATATGGTTATTTAATGAGAACTAATATCATACACTGTTTCTCTGGCAGTATTGTTTGTATAAGACAAGTCAAATTTGTGAAATTAATAAAGAACATTGACACTTACTGTAAGTGTTATAAGTTGTATGCTGGTATGTTTACAAGGGCATGGTGATGATTTATGTGTGTGCATTTTTTTTTTTGTGTGTGTGTGTTTCAGTGCATCCCATCCCTCCCCAAAAGGCACAACAACTGTTCACCAACTGTGCTGAAACCGAAATAAACAGCGCTACATTTCCGACTAATGAGCAAAGCAGAGTGACAGATTAAACTGTGCAAAGGCCCATCCCAGAGTGGGACTATCTTTGCTTTCCATAAATGTAACTAGGACCTATACTGTAACAGCATTTTGATTTAAAAAAACAAAACAAAAACAAACATGCCTTGATTTTTTTAGTGACACTTTTACAGTATAGAACAAAGAAAAAATACTATTGACTGGAAAAAAAAAAACCCAGTGTGCCAAAAATATATGAAACTGTTTCTGAACCCTGAGAACAGATATTAAATCTACAGTTGCAGACATCATTTGTGTCTGGAAGATGGTGCAGTGCACATTATCAAACATTCAGATGTCTTCCTCACATAGACAGGATAAGGACAGGAGGAATGAAAGAATAGCTTATTTTCTTGGCATTTCTGATGCCTTTATCAGACGATTAAACAATGGGAAGTGACCGATTACACGGAGGATGACAGAGTAACAAAAAATGTGCAATAAAGATGTCAGTCTGACTTTGAACCTCTGGATGTCATGGCTACACGAGACATGCACCAGACATTATGTGCTTCGTAAAATAGTAAGTCTTCATAATTTATTAACTGAACACTTCCTGGAGTTATAACGAATCTGAACCTTTTCGTTCAGATTTGAGAGAAAATCTGGCATTGGGATTAGGTATTTACAATAAAAGAATAACCAGCCAACAAATTGTAAAACAAGGTACTAAACTATAAATATAAATATAAAAATAAAGTACAGCAAGCAAAAAAGGAAAGAAAAGAAATGCGATTTAATACAAATAGTAATAAAGCAGTGTCCTTTACAACTACTTCCACATGGCCATTTTCAAACTGTAGCCAACAATTGCTTCTACTTGAGAGGCTGGGTATTAAATCTGAAGCAGAGCTCAACATGACCTTTTGGGAGAACGTGCATTTATTACAGCAGTTTTGTGCTGACCTTGGCTATTATAATCTAGGCTGAAAAAGAACAAAAAGATAGAGAAAACTCAGGAAGCTCCTTTTCACCACCAAAAGTAAATCTAAATAATATAACAAAAAAAAAAAATGCATCGTAACAATCTGATTTCTAGGAAAAGCTGCTCATTTTCAGATATTGAAGTTGGACTATGAGGGGGAGAGAACAGCCTTAGGTTATGTGACAGGAGGGAAATAAGAACACTGGGATAATCAGCCACTTACCCATCACTTTAACGAAGTAGGCATCAGCTTCGAAATTGTTCTTTAAAGCATGGATGATCAAATCATTTTTGCCTGGTGCCTGGCTCAGAACCAGCATGTCTAATATACCCTGCAAATGAAGACAGGCATATAGATAAGGGACAATGAGAGCATGGTGTGTGTGTGTGTGTGTGTGTGTGTGTGTCTGTCTGTCCACATTTTTTTCCCTCTAACATCCTGGGTGACTGATACAGCATTATCTTATCTCTACTCTTCCTCATTTCTCCTCTCACCACTATCTCTCTCTCTCCCATTCAAAATGTCTGTCTCCTGGGTGGGTGAGAGAGCGAGACGAAGAGAGAGAGAGTTCAATTCAACAGACCGCATAAGTAGTAATAATTAGAACTCACAATACAGTACAGCTGCAAAATGTTTTCCCTCAGAATCTTGTATGTATGAAAAAATGCACATGAACGTGTATGATTCTGTATGCTTTCTTACAGCTGCTAATATGCTCAATCTTTAAAATAAGAGAAATCCATGTGGTGATCAGGAAGGAAAGACTGTATGTGTGTATATGATAACATTATGTATGGAGGGTGTGGTAATAAAACAACAGCACAAGAGTATACAAAGTAGATAAATAAGTGCTTGGTCTTGTGAATACAATAGCAGGGAAAGATGGAACAGAGTAGGATTACACAGAAATATGCTGTGTGTGCTTTTAACTGAATTGCTGAATATAAGCAGCCACTAAAGTGAACATAACACAATCCCATTCTTAGTCCAAATCAAATCTGGAATATTTTTTTCTAAGAATGAAAGATAAAAAGACTAACGTTTCTGGTTATATCACTGAAGAACAAAAAAAACCCTCGACACTTATTCTACTTTCTACATTCAGACAAATCAAGTACTGTTGTTAACTCTGGGAGCCTCTGTCAGCAAAATGTACTCACATCCTCATAGATGTCAAAGAACGTTGCCATAACGGCATTTTGGATGGCTCCCAAATCTGACTGGTCCCAGTGGATGTGGAACATCCTTCCGACGCTGTGGCAGCTGATGTTTGTGCAGGGAACGTTCTCCAATAAGAAGGCCTGCTGACCACTATGAGGCAGAGAGAGAAAAAGAAATGGAGTTACACAGTGTTTCTCCTACATAATCCCACACAAACATTAATACCAATTTGCCACTATTGATTATCAGTCATAACTTGTACAAGTGTGCACCAAAAGCTGCAAATGAAGACATCCTAATGGACACTGAGAAAAGAAAATGTATATAGGGTAAAAAATGGTTACATAAAGTGCAGCAGGGTGCTACCTCAGCAAATGCAGAATGTTTATGCCATCGGCCGATGACAGTTTATCAGTGAAATCCAACCCACTGACTGCAGCATGTTGTTTACGTATAACCTGGTACCACTCTCTCTGTACAGGACATTACTTGACTAATTCTGCAATAAAATTTGAATTTTTGACCACAGAGATCAGCTATGTTCCCAATATGACCCAATTATTACAATAGTCATTGTAATACACTTGGAAAATGTTATCACTGTAGTACCTGAGTAAGATCATATATAGACTAAGCAATCATCAGATTTTAACATTGTTTTCTGATATTAGATGCACTATATAAACATTTCTACATCTTAAGCACATTATAACGTCGTTTTGTGGGAGTGGAGGTAACAGATGTGGATCATAACTGGACCATGGTAAACCAGAATAAGAAGGTAATATTCCTCTAGCAACTCATGTGAACACCCTAATCTGAATAAATTCAGAACAAGGTCAGTACAAGTGCCAACCCGTTGATTCATCATGCATAAGAATCTGAACTCCTGTGTTGAAGTCTCCAGAACCGGAAGACTACATTCACTTTTTATTATACAGTCTATGGGTGAGTAGAGCGTACAGTGTTTAACAGTGTATTTAAACCCTGTGGAATTTACTGTGTCTTTATTGGCATTTGTATATTTCAGCAACCAGCAACAAAATGTTGCCTCTCAATGATACAACACATGTGAGGTGGTTTCAGTCAACTCAACTTTTCTTTTTTTAATAGAGGTGTTCATGTATTTGTGCTTTAACTTCTGGTACAGGACAATCAGTACAGGTTCTGATCACGTTGCAATCCGAAGACAGACTTTACCTAATGGCACAGTGCACATTTTCTTTTCATAGCACGGATTATTTCATTCTTTCAACCCTAAACCTTAGACCGCAACACAAACTGAACAAATGGTTTGTACATACATATACTGTAGATAGATTTAAAATTGATATGTTTGCTGTGGCCACACCATGTTTTTGGTTTCTTTCGTGGAGATTAGTGGTAAGACATTTACTACACATGAAATAAAACCTAAGCAGTCTGTAACAGTAAGCAACATTTTCTCTCCACTTGCCGCCTGTACTTAATGTGCTCAGTCTTTGTTACATCTCCCTTTCAATGTGTGAGGAAATCGGATAAATCCTCCTCCTTTATGTGTCTTTCTGTCTTTGGAGATTGGCCCTGTACCTGTTCTTAGAACAGGAAAAAGGCAACTAAAAATAAAATAAGCCTGAAAACCCTCCTTCTTCTCTCTCAGGATTTCAAATAACTCTTTTGTGCCTCGCTGTGTGCTGACCTAGGAGCTGAGGTGAAGACACGCCCCAAGCTATGAGCCTGATGGGACACATGCTTTCAACATTTGAAAGAATGTGTGAGGTGGTGTTGGAAAAACATAAAACTGCAAAATACTCACCTGTCACAATTAGGACAGAAATAAAAATGAAAAACATGTAAAGTAATAATATGTTGGCTGATTGATTGACAACTGTGATAAATATGATGCTGCTGTCTATGCTGACTGTGCTGATGTTGCTTGAAAAAAAAAAAACCAACAACTTGAAACTGCAGGATGATAAACAGAGACGGATACAGAACAAGCCAATGTTATTATTGTGTTGACCACAGAAGTAACACACACACACACGTGCACACTTATGTTTTAAAAACAGCGAGCTTCAGCAGTCGTCAAAATGGTCCTTGAAATATGCTTTGTAAGCCTCTGCAATGGTACGGGGGACTAGCTTTTTCATTAAGTATGAATGGTTTAAAAATTGCTCTTCTATGGTTTAATAAAAGACATAACGTCATCAACCAGTTTGAATGACGACTGTTTTCATCTGTGCCACTAGTATGACACATGATATTATAGCAATGTGTGGAGAACATTCTATAATATCCGACGTGCTTTTGCACTCGCTTGAAATATAAAACAATATTTATTTTATCAAACTGAGGAGAACAAGTACTCCTAAGTGCAACAAACTGGTTTTTGTGCAATTTTAGTGCAATTTTATGTAAAACATTAGGTTGAGAGACCTAGATACAGCTGCTGTCGTTACAACATCTGTATTAAAAACATGGTAATGTACAGGAAGGGGCAGGGATTTCATTAATCCCTAAAGTAAATGCTTCAGGCACACATATTTAAATAGAGTCACTTGAAATGACAATTTTCTCAGCAGCTGTCCTTGTGTTTCTGGATACCGTTGTCTTTTGCTTGTTTAAGTGACTTTGTCTGCTGTGATTACACCTATATTAGCTGGAGGTTTGTTTAAAGGTCAGTCAGTGAAATCCATCAATACTGAGCCTACATTGGAACTTTCCTCCCTTCTCAAAAGACATAACATTAATAGTGCTGTACCTGGGGAGTGTGGCTGGTTGTCAATAAGGACCTGCCTTGCCTCTAACTCTTTCTACGTGACAGCGTATTTTTTGGTCAAACTGTGTGACTTTGTGCAGAAGAGGAAACAAATCATTCATTGTTTCAGAATAAACCTTCAGCTGTCCTTCATTTGGTTTCAAAACAACCTTTCTCCAAACAACCTCCCAGGGGAGGGTGATGGTGGAGAAGAACTCAAGGTCATGAGGTGAATCATACACGTGTGGGCATGCTAGAAGACACACACACCTATAGTGGAAACCTGGATAAGTGTTTACTGAAGCAGAGTATACATCATTTAGCAGTTGCCACAAATACACCCAAACACCAAAGGAAAAATAATTATAACGCTATATCTATAATTTTGTTCTGACTTAATGGAGAATGTATTAATTATTGAGTTTACTTCCAAGACGAATGTAACAAAATTAAGAAAAGAGAGCACGCAATGAAAAGCCTCCACAATCAATTTTAAGCTCCCAATGAGGCAACGTATGAGAATGACGACGCCTTGCCTCCTATTATCTCTCTGTAATTGACTTAATACCATTGCCATTAGGAGATCTCTCCTGAATGTGCTTTAATTAAGAGTTCATTTGTCTATAGACAGAACACTTTTTCAGACACAGCACTCAAAGTTGTGATGGTGGCACAGGAGGACGTGCACGGGATTACCAAAATCATTTGTCTCCATGCTCTGGGGACCATAAATGTCAACAGAACGATCAAACAACCAGCAGAAATCGATACTCCTAAAGCCACGAAACAAAAATGTATTAATTGATTACTATAGTGATTAAGAACAACAGCTAAATAGTCATCACCTGAAACTTTAAAAGTGACACAAAATGACAAAATCATAGCTAAAACCCACACTTTGCCTTTAGCACACTTTCAGCCAGTCTGTGCACTAATGCCTGTGTGTCTGGGATCTTCTTGTTATTGTATGAACTAGTCAGCACTGATGTGTGTATTTGTGTGTATGCACCTTGGGGAGTCCTCCAGTGCTGCTAGCTCTATCCTCCTCCCCTCTAATTGGCCTGTAGAGGGGCAGTCGGCTGGCAGGAGGGCTGACCAGCTAGTTAGGCAGACGACCCTAACCCCTCCTCTCTACCACTGTTACCTGTCAACCTTCAATGTTTACTATCCATTCATCTCTGCATCTCAGCAAACTATACAGTGCCCTCATGCTGAGAGGCTATGCTAACCTGCTCACCTCTTCACTGATGTCATCCTGATGCTTACTTGTTGCCTCTCATCTATTATCGTGTGTTATGGGGTGCTGTGGGGGCAATGCAAGTTTCTTTGTTTTCAAATCGAGACATGATTGTACCTTTTTTTTTTTATACATCTTATATGACTCAGACACTTTTTTATTGTCTAGACTTTGGCAGCCCAGCATATTCCAATTTGTCCTGGCACAGTTTCAAACTAAACCAAAATGTTATTGCACTTCTCATTGTAGGTGCAACATTTACCTTCTGCTTGCTTGTTCCACAAAGTTTTTGTTGTCCACACAAAGATGCCGCCTCACAGTTTCAACTCAATCTGTGCATGTACCTGCAAGAGGCGTGCAATACCGTTCTCTCTCATGTGAAAAATTCTCATTTTCTCTCTAATCTGTGTTCCTGTCACTCTGGCTGTGTTGTGCACAGGAGTTCAAAGCAGGTTGGGCAGCCCTGCAACCGCCATTGATTGAATTAATTCTGTGGAAAAACAATGTCTCAGGGCATATATCTGCAATTCTGTTTGGATGCAACCATTAATCAAACAAACATGTTAGAGACAGGTTTTACCAAACTGTATAACATGAAATAAGCTGATGTATATTTGAGCAAACATAAAATTTATTTTAATTTCTATTACAAGTATGGCAATGATTCCGATTAAGATGTAACTAGTCGGCAAACTATTGATGGATTGACAGTGAGTGAGACAGACAGACAGACAGACGGAGAAAGATGTGGACAAAAGGTGAGTGAAGACATGTAGTGGCTAGGTTCTTGTTGTAAGTAAGTGACACCTAGACAGCGATATGCTGTCATGGCCCTGAAACGATGTGGTTTCTCATTCTGCGAGCCACTGTGGTGATGAACGGGGGCAGTGACACACAATCAAAGTCAAAATCCATCCATTGGTTGTGTCACTCCTCTACACAATATGCCTGCCATCACTCATTTTTTCCCCCTCCACCATGTCTCTCCGTGACTGCTTCATCATATCACAATATGGCATGTTGCCTTTCTTTGACCTCATTTGCCTTTTTGTTCACAACATTGCACATCAACTGAGAAAATTAGCATTTTACGTCATTGTCCATTCCATCATGTTGGGGGACAAGGTATTTGGCAATAATTTGTATGTAATAATTAAATAGTTATCAAAAATAGATATTATAAATTAAGAAATAAAAAAATATGAAGCAGTTCATGACAGAGTTCAAGACAGAGAACTTCCTCTGTCTTGAGAAAAATCTCCCCTTATTTGAGTTGTTCCAGTCCAAATTCCATTTTCCAAATGTGGAATGTTGCAACAGGCCTATAAGGCCCTCTAAACAATCAGTTTCTTGAAAAAAAAACAGTTGACAGCATGAGAATCTGAGATCGAAAACCAACACAATAATGATAAAAATTTAATAATTATACTTCCATAGCAGCATTAAAAACACAAGGATACTCAGGGAGAAAAACAAGAGAAGCAAAGAAGCAACACCATGAAATTCAGCACACCAGTATTGAGAAAATAAATAAATAAAAGCAAGGAGACAACAATAACAACTTAACTGAACAATGCCATGTTAAACTTTCAGTTTGTCGAACACTGTCAAACTACCTGCAAAACAAACTAAATAAAATTTCCATCCACCTCAGCTGAACTCTCGGTTTAGTGCTTTGTAAGATAAAACAAATAAAGGTGGACACGTTAGCATGCTGACATTAACATTCATCTCAACTCATGACAACGTCCAGACCTGGTTCTGTGTATTTTATTTTTTTAAAACCTGATTTAATGTCCTTGATGATTCCTTAAATTATTCAAAATAACCGGGGTGCTTACTACTATTAAGTTATTGGCAATAAAGTAAATATGCAGACACCTGTATACCTGACATACAGGTATACAGTGGCCCTTGTTTTAATGTTTTGAATCGTTTACTTATTTAGAGCACGATAATAACACATTGTATTTGCTTTCCTCACGACTAACTCTCGCAAGACTGGTTTTCCTTGACAGGAACTATTGTAAGCATACTTGCGAGCATGTGAGAGTATATGTCTCACTTCCGAGTCCTTTCTCGAGTCATGATTTGGCTAAAGCACTGAAGACATAACAAAATGTGAAAGGAGATGTCTCAGAAATGCTGCTTTTCTTAGACATTACCTCAAGAGTTTGCTCACTGGGGTAACTCACAGAACTGTGTCTGATCACGTTTTTAATGTTTTTCCATTTCCTGCTTTTTTGTCTTACTGCGTCCGAGTTAACACAACTGGGTAGTTCTGAAATCATCCATGCTTCATTAAATGAAAAGAAAGAAAACCAAACCAAGACAAAACAATTGAATTCATAGGATTCCCTGGCCTTTTATTAAACAACTATTAGAAGGTAAGGAGTGAAAGATTTGTGTTATTCATTTGTATATCGAACAGAGGAGGGATGCACACCCTTAGTGAATACACAAACTCATAACACATAACAACTATTATGAATATGAAGTGTACATGCACATTTCTGCTGACGTTTTCTATAATAGCTTTGGAACGATGATTCCGATCATTAGCGGTAACATTACATTAAGTTACTCATCAAATAGCAAACAGTTCTTTCATGATCCTATTACTGATCATCTTCCTTGAAAGTAACTTCATTTTCTTCTGTCAAAAAGTCATTAATGGCCAAACCAGTCTCCCGTTAAAAAGCTGCACTTTGGAAAGAAAGCACTGTACAGGCCTGACATGGCAAACGCCCTCAACTACTCCAATTTCCACCCTGGTGTTAGCAACAAAACCAAGAGGCAAACACAGCTGCCGTACAGAGCTAAAATACAGAGAGGGACGGATTTGAAATAGCATTGCCTGGCAACGGCCTGCTAAGCTCTTAGCAGCTGCTTGGTCGGGACGCATACTGATGGAGACACATACGCATATGCAGTCAAAGCAACACTAAAACTTAATGTAATGGAATTTCTTCGTAGCATCAGAAAGGTTAAGAGCACTGCGTCTTACATAACCGAGGACGTTAATTGCTACTCTGTATGACTGAGGTGTTTTCTTGACTTAAACTTTAATGTGCCTTTAATGTGGTGAACTCTTGTGTTCACCACATTAAATCTAATTTCGATGCAGAGGTCAAGATTACAATACTCTTACGTTAACTGCAACTCATTTTTATTACCACATTATTGATGGCTATTACAAAAGACAAATTTGGCTAAAGCTTCAAAACGCAGAGCGGCCTCCATTATTTACAAAGAAAAGCGTTTGGAATAAATAGGGCTCCTTCGTCATCATCAATTATCAATAAATGATATGTTTTATTTGTCCTGGCCAAATCTGAACGTAAGACTAAATTTAAGCCAAATCCAGGACAGTTAAGTGTGACAGTGGTTATTGTCCTACTAACCCCATCTGTGTATCAGTGCATTTTGATGACTGAGGGGAAACAATGAATAACACAGCGACAATGACACAATGTTGTGTCCAAATCTCCATTCTCACTCATAAGTATGTTGTTCACACTGACTGGCATGGCAAAACACAGTGCAATATACAGTATGCATCTGTAGGATGCGCTCAAAATGGTCAAAATTTTGAGTGTACTCTCAACCATTGCCATCTCAATTATGTAGCAGTGGGACAAAGCCCGCTAATATAATTCAAATTTATGAAAATGGTGGTAGAGGAAGGACACGTTGATGGTGGTAGAATAACAGGGGGCAAAATACAACAAATTAAACCTTTTTTATTCAGAATCAACATGCCTCATCAAAGACATTCAAACAAAACAAAACAAAAAGGCTAATACCTTGAATTTTCAGGGAATTTTAAGTGCACAACAGAAGATCTCTCCCACTCGGCTCTAGTATGGGCTACGACCCCACACCAAAGCTCTGCATCCCCATCGTACCCACTCCCTGGACTTGACAGCATCGCCTCCGGGTGGGGTACCCAACTCTCAATTAAATCAGATAGATTGCAGAGAGAGGTGACTTATCGACTCCTTACATGACTTGTCCACTTGTGCCACAGGGTATGTTGCACATGTGACAAAAGCATCATATTTTAGACCTAACACCAATTTAGCAAGTCTTTCCTCCTGCTTTGAAATACACGTTTGCGGCACGACAGAGAAATATAAAGAGAAGACACGTTTTGCTGGGAATTTTGGTGGGAAACGTCTTTATTTATAACGTCTTCCAAATGCTGTCCCTATCACATTGTTGATTCACAGTCTGCCAGAGACACTTGTGACATCCGAAAGTGCATCTTGATGGTTCTCATCAGTCGAATCCATAATTACCAGTAATCAGCAGTAAGCAGAGCACGGCACATTGTGATTTGCTGTCATAGTAGGCGACGCCACAGAAATCACTTAAGTTCAGCCGCCTCTATCTGTGACCTCATTTCATATTCCGGAAATAGCTTCCTCTCACCTCACACTGCTTACACACGTGGCAACATGTTCCATGTGCACGCACACACATGAGGGTGGAGTATGACATTTAGACAATTTCTCCTGCAATAGTGGGCTGTTATGAAGGACCATTTCAACATCAAACACTCACAGCCAGCAGGAAGCTCTGTTCCCCTGTGGGCACTGCATGAATGGAGTGTGTGTGTGTCTTTCAGTGAATTTCAAGCCTACCTTAGGTAAAGAGTGGTTGGGCTGTCAGCTGCACTAAAACATGATCATAAGTATATAAAAATGGTCTCATAGTCTAACCACATCTTGCTGCATGAAAGCATAGCTTTTGTCGTCGTCATCATGGCAGGGGGTCTCTGAAAAGCAGCGGGAACTTTGCTTTTAATCTTTGTCATTCTATTACTGACTGAATATGATTTAGTCCGTACTGTCAAGATGACATTTTTATGCCGGTGTGGAAATCAACCTACAGTCAAAATGGAAGCACTTTAGCTGAATTATTGTGCTATCACAGAAACAGTTACTACACCAAAGAGATCTAGATCGTCACATGGGTGTCACTTTTGGAAATGAGAAGCAGGCTACTCATCATCTCTGTGGCTGACTGGCTCATAAAATATCATGCTCCTTCAAAATGATAATTTCAGTTCAGGCTTGAGACTAACAGCGTCTCATCATTCTGGGTATGAAAGCAAAGTAACACCTCTATACACCCTATGACGCTTCTGGGACAAATAGGATTTAATCACATTTTGCTTATTCTAAACCAGGGGTCTCCACCAAGTAGCTCGTGAGCTCCCAGTAGCTCCCAGTCCCTTTCCAAGTAGCTTGCCAAAGGTTTCAATATTTGAATAAAAACCTGCTTACATTTTTATCCATCAAACTCAGAGGTGTCCAGTCCCCTTGTAACACTAAATGAAAATAAATTTGCCAATTAGCTGTCAATCCAACCGTTCTGCTGCTGTAAACTTGATGGATATATACTCGTGTGAAGTGATACATGTGGACAAATAATAACAAAATGAAAAGTAAATAATTCATAATATTGATAGTGTTTTTGTAAATGCATTGTTTTTTTTTGACAGCAATAATATGTTAATTCAATAGTGCGTGAGATATACTATGCACATAAATAATAAATGCACATGCAGGTGAACTGCATACTATTTTTGTAATGTTTATTGCAAAAGGTGACTTGTGGAAACTAACATTTTGTAAATGTTCAAAATGAGCTCATTGACTTTGTTTGGTTGGAGACCCCTGTTCTAAACTGACAAACTGAAGTGAACGATGACCAGTAACTGCAATGAAGCGCATCTTTTCTACGACTCAGCATAACCTGCAATGCTGTGGTGCGGTGTGGCATCACGCTGTTTCATTTTAATTGTCTCCCCCTCATTTGTGGCAGAACAATGTATGATGCTTTGCTTTAACAAAACAAAACGATGCCACGTTCTGTTCTTCATGCCCAAATAAAAACACAGAACGAGGTAAATTAAGGCCAAATTGGATGTACTTTTTTCTAAGTGGATTAAAAGCGTCACCGACTGTTTGCTAATGCTGTTCTTGGCTACCAAAAGCATTTTTTTTCATCAGGTTTATTAGACTCCATTTACACCTGGTACTAAAATGCAGACCATATCTATTAACCTGCATCTTTAGTGTCCACATTAAGATCCAATTTATATCTTATCGCTGTAGCCAACTCATCTCACATCCTGCCTTATTTACAATGTAAAAAGAGATGATGGTAACCATGAGGAGCTGGGTTATTGTCTTTGCTTTTTTGACCATTCTTGTCATCATCCACGGGTGTTTTGAATAACACAAGGGCTGAAGAGAGGACTGATGTTATTGTTCACTCATTCATTGTCTCCCGCTTTATTGCTCACATGAGTGTCGCGGGGGTGGTGGAGCAAATCCCACCTGAGACAGGGCGAAAGGCGGGGAACACCCTGGACAGGTTGCTAGTTGAATGACATGCACACAAGGGAAACGCTGTTAGTTAATATTTGCTGGAATTTGGACATGAACAAGTTTACTATTAATACATTTGGAACAGATCTGCACTGGTTGGCAGGTCTGAGTTGGGGCTCCAGGGCTCTGAACTGCATGACATGAGCACAGCAGTGATCAGAGCTGTGCAGCAGTCAGAGAGAAGTAATTTCATATGATGTGCTCTAAAAAGCACATATGAATCTAACTGCAAAGGCACAGTTTACCATCATCACATTTACTAGAGCTGCATCTATACTGATTCTGTTTTGTCTTGAACCCATTTATTTCATAGCACAAAATAAATCTTTTTATTAAATTGTTTTTTTTACTTGCTCAGCATTTTTTTTATGCCAATAGAGCCCTGTTAGTGGTTCCAACTGACAAACCAAACAGACAAAAACTTGGCAGCTATCCTTGAAAACATGAATGCATTTCTGATCAACTCTGACACCTAAATCAATTTCTGAGTGGATACAATATTAATTTATTCCAATGGACAGTTTTAAAAACTGGCCACAAGGTTTAGCAAGGGGTGGTGGCAAGTAATCATACTGATTTAAGTACTTGTTGTCTACTATACACTATCTTAATCCATTGATTAAAATTCCTGTCTATTTGTTTCCTGGATGAATACTGGATGAATAATAATGAAACGCAGAGTACAAATCCTGTTTGAAGAGCAGAAGTAGTGGAGTTACGGCCTGTTACTGACAAAGTTTAAGTGTTAGCGCTAATGGATGGATGGAATTTACTCTTGATGGAATTTACTGCTAGCAGGCCTCCATTTTTGGGGGCTGTATTTGTTCATTTAGTTGAATTATGTAAACTCTATATATGTAACGTCTGCAAGATACATCAGACCTCATTCACTAATATGCCACAGTTGGAAAGAACAAAAACAAAAGGGACCAAACATTCATTGGTCAAATGGGGATTATTTAAAAAAAAAAAGGGCAGAAATTGTCCATAACCTCTAGTATACAGTACACTGTGTGGTGCCCATTGTCAGTGTCTCATCCCAAAATTCATAAAAATTCCCCGAGTTCAGTAACAAAGCAACAATGCAATAATAAATCTAAAACTTCTTGTGCAAAGCTGCACGACACAGAACAGCAGCGGCAGCAGCAAAGAAAGAGGAAGAGGAGGACGACATCAGTTATACTTGCACAAAATGTTTATGGTGCGTACTCATTAATCTGTCTGGATGAGTTCATGGCCTGCAATGACAAACGCATAATATATTAATCTAGTCATTTCTCCTTCTGGTTTCTTTTTCTCCGGTGGAAACATCCGCTATTGTTATGTTTTATTCGCTGAAAAAAAAATTAAAGCAACGTGGAAAGAAAAGCAATTATGTGCGAAAACAAAGAAACAAAGACCTATTATTCCAATATCTGGGGATTTTGCTAAGTGTGCACTGAGGTTGGAAAAGTAGTCCCCGATGTTGTATAATAGCGTGTTTCTCAAAACAAAACCAATACAATTATATAAAAACTGACTAGAACCTCAAATGTGTACATTTGGACATCCTCACTAACTCTGTGCAGCATTCTGCACACATTACTATACTGTCACATCACCTTGGCAACACAACAACATCGTCTCCCTGTCCCGTTCTCTCTGACACAAATACTGTAAATGCACCATCCCTTTCAAGCCCAATCCCTCAGAGAGCCCTAAACACTAACAAGGAAGATTTAATTAATTTTAAAAATAAATGGGAGGGCAAAAAACGGGCTATTATCTCTGTGCTGAAGGGTGGTAGTTTTGTGTTTCCATGGAGAGAGTACATCCAGTGGTTTTCAGACAAACACTGTGGACTTGATGCAACCAAAATATATGGAGGGAAAAACACGAGAAAGAAAAGGTCTGATTGCTCTCTTGTGTGTCTGCTCTTGCACAATGAGGTAGATGGTCAGTACTTTGCTGCACGATTTGAGAATTCTGGGTCACATTTGTAAATGGCATGGGGCCAATTTTGCAAAATGTCTCACCACGTACAACGCGAGTCCTCGAACAAAGAGCTTTTGCTGAGGCATAATACACATTTGGACACAATGTGTCAAGACACAGTGGACACATTGTGTTGAGATTTCTTTACATTGTCACGTAAACAAGAAATCCTTTTGAGCATGCCACATATACAAGTGCCATCTCATCTAACCATGTGTCACACAGAAGTTCTTTGGGAGTAACGCTATTGCAGGGAGAAATCCAGACAAATATCAGTGTCCCTGGACCTCACGGCATTCTCTCTCTTATTGCAGGTGTCTTCTCAAACAGTTAAGATCTGTTTATATTATGTGTAATAGATGGCGTTTAATCAGAAGTGAAAGCCCAGAGGTGGGTGATAAGGTCTGATCGGTATGTAAGAGTCAGTTTAAAGAGCTAAACGAGGAAGAGGAAGACCGTTAGTGCTGTTACCCACCACCCACGCTATGCTCTATTATACAAACACAATAATATGCCACACACTCTATGACCAGAGGAGATTTTAGCGCTTATACAACTACAACAGCAAAGAACAGTGGGAAAGTCGACTGATATCTGAATCTCTCCATATCTGAACGCACACACAAGTGACCTTTAAATCTTGACGTGAGCTAAACAACAGAATGAGAATAACCGTGGACCTCACCGCCCACACACAGAAAAAGTGGATGGTCAAGTGCTAAATCCATTAGAGAATTATGCATTATTAAAAAAATACATACAATGTTAATGCTGTATGTACAAGGATAGCATTTTCTGCTGTTGCTGTCAATTCATTTTGCATCTCTGGAAATATCACAGCACACAGACCAAACAAACTTAAATCTACAAAACAAAACAACAGAAACTAAATCCTTCTTATACTCAGCCTGAAGGCGCCCTTTGGTGTCCCCCAGCCATATCTGAGCAGGTGGGGGAAAAAATGCTGTTGAAAATATTTGATGCAAAATGTCCTTAAGTTCCCAGGGTCTGGTGTCTGTAAAGGAGGATATTCCAAAGGAGACTCAGCTTTTCTAACAAAAATATACTATGACATTTGCGTAATAAAGAAAAAGGTCTTGGATTTGTTTGATAAAAACGTCTCATTGGAATCAAATTTTTCGAGCTTTTAAATTTTGCTGTTTCCACAGTCTATGCAAATATTAAGCCAACAATCGAAAAGGGAAATTCTCGAGTGTTTAAATTCGATTAGACCATTCAGCCTTTAAAAGACAACAAGACATGCCTGCTGAAATGTAAGACAAGCATTCAATGAATTGCTCATTGTCTCAAACACTTCTAACATTTAAAAAGTCAAATAAATAGGGATGAAGTTATGCCAAGAGCTGACGCAGAAAATCGACAGAAAATTAAGGAAAATATCCCTTTTGTATTTTTTTAATACCAAAACATAATGTAGAGTGAAGAACAAGTCATTTACATTAAAACTGAGTCTACGTACTGCAGATTCCTTTACAAATAAGTCTGTGAGCAGGCTCAGTGAAAGAGTGTTAAACCATCGTCTCTATGAGTGGTACAGTCCCTTGGGATTTCATGGTCTCATCTGACTGGTGGTCATCTGCCGAGGTTATAGGTCACTGTAAATGATAACAGCTTGGCTTTCTAAAAGCCTCTGATCGGGAGGAGTGCTGATGTGGTTTGCAGTGAGGTTGTGTGGAAGGTGATCTGGCTGCTTTTTTTTCCCCAAATGCTTGAGAAATATATTCATCTGACACGTTCATGCATGTAATTATATCCATGTCGCCTTAAGCAGATCACACATTAAAGCTGACCCATGTGCCTTTTAATCAGAACATGGACGCCACAGTGGGGAAAAAAATACAAACAAACCAACAACAAAAAAAAAACGTGATTGCTCTTGAGTGTAATCGCATTTCTCTTCAAAAAGCTTTTCTATGGGATTTGAGTCAAAGCTTATTGCTGGCTAGGTTTTTTCCTTTTTTAACAATTTATTTGGTGGTGGATGTGTGCTTCAGATTTCTATCAGAAGATGCCATTTCTATCTAAATAGAAATGACAAACATAACACAAAAATGCTGACACACATGCATGCACAAAATATGTGCACACACACAGATGCAAAGTCACTCACTCACTCACCGGTTCCAACGCTTGAAAATAAAACGGATTGATACATTGGCTTTGCAGAACATTTCGACCTCTCCATATTTCATCAATAACCAATCGGGAACAACAACATAACAATGTTCTAAATGTGTAAACTGCAGCATAAACGACAGAAAATGAGGATGCCCTTATCACCACACACCTGCAGCTGCTGTAATCAAACACCATTAACAGGACAGGTCAACCTCTGTCCCCAGCAGATTTTACGGATTACCACTCAATAGCTTGTGGGAGAGACCTACGGCGGAGAGACTGTTAAGATCCAATGTTCTGAAGAAGTAACCATCTCGTTGTTTTTCCTTCCTGCGGTCAAAAAAATCATCATGCATCTCGACACAGCTGTGCCACATCACATCATAGTGACATCAGTCCACAGTTGTCCAAGCTGTGCCAGAAACGCCTCAGCTATATCACAAAATGTGTCTACAAATGACCTCCCAACTCTCTATTATGTTACATCAATTCCACAATATTAATCTCATCTCGAACCCTCTTTCCTTTTGCCTTCCCATTTTGAACACTGCATTTGTTTTGCTGGGATGGTTACACCAACTAGCAGGACTTGAATCTGAAAAGCAGCTATAAATAACCAGTTGGAAGGACAAGGAGGAAGAGATGGAGAGGGAAGAGAGGGGAGGAAGGAGAACGATGGAGAGGGAGTAAGAGTAAAATAGGGCTGTAAATTATATGCTAAGCAGAGAGCATTTGGTGAAAAAGACTGTAGATTTTTGCTGCATCCAAAACAGGTAACTAGACAAAACGTATTTTATAAAATGTCTGAACAAAATTGACTCATTCTCAACACTCAAACACATCCTTGGTGATATTGATTGTGGTAGAGCAGAGTGACATGTGGGGACCACTACACCAGTCGACTACTCTCTACACCAAAGAAGTCCGCAGTCAAATCACAATTTGTAGTTTATGGGCCTTGCTATGGCACACAGTGGTAGTTATGATGTCTGGTTTCACAGTGTCAGGGGTTCAATGCAGAATGAATCAAAACCTCTCAAACTTTTAAAACTATTCTTCTTTCCAACCTTTCATCCACTCATTTCTCCATATGCCGATGATGTGACTTCATAAAGAGTGCTGTCATAAAGACTATGGTTGAGTACCGGATTACAATGCTCAGGCTTAAAATGAGAAGGAAATTAAGAAAAGAGATGGAAGAAATAGAGAGGCTATAGCTTTTGTGATTAAAGCTGGTGAGACAGAAGTCATTTCCAGATGAGGGTGAGCACAAAGAGTTAAGCTGGACAGGACTTACTGGTGATTATGTAGAGCCTAGACGGGTAAGGGTTCAAATGTACATGTTTGTGTGAGTCTTTTGAAGCTCATCTTACTATTTCTGACAGAACAAGCACTCTCTAAGATATGCATAAACACATATACACAAACCAGAACAATCAGTATGCATCGACAATCCCAGCCTTGACCCTTTCAACTATCTTATCTTCATTTCTGGGGCAAGATAATCTGCACAGGTCTTTCAAAACACACACATATACTCACACACACACAAGTGTCCAAGTGCTTATGTCCTAGCACATGCTATAATGATTTTTAAATGGGCTGGCTTATCACACTTGTCATGTCCATACACTGAAGAACACACTTACCTTAGCTGTTTTCAGTCACACTTAGTGCTCTGGTAAACTGGATGGTAATGATGTCACACTGATTTCTCAGTGTCAGATCAAAACTACTATATTCTGTTGCCAAGGACATCTATTTATATAATGACTATTATCTAATGGATTATCAATGAGAAGGTTTAGGGGTTGTCTAAAATCTAAAAATCCAAAATGGTAGGTTAATTAGTAAATATTAAGTATTTGTGTATCTAATGTGTATTGGCATTAAAATATCATCATATTTTATTCATTATTTTAGCCTGGTAAATTTAAACTATGAAAGTAGAGGATAAATGGAGAAACTGATAGTAATGGAGACATGTTTTTTTTTTCCCTACCATAATAATGTGTCAACTTGTAGAGCAATTTCACAATAACTCAATGAGTAAATCCACCCTCCTTGCTTGTCATCTCAGGGAAACATTTATACTTTTGAAAGCTTAACAGATTTGCATAAAGCCATTATGCTGTATAAGTTATGAGGTTCCAATCAATTCAATGTTGTGTTCTTCTGGGATACTATAGTATAATCTCATCAAAATGTGAATGTTGCACGACAAATTCCAATGTAGGTTACAAATTATGTGTGACTTCGTGATAATTGGAAAAAAAAAAAAAAAAAAAAACTTGCATGAAATCTGATGATTCTTATGGTATTAGTTTCCTGATGCCGGGGTAATAATGCATGAAAATGTGTTTATATGTAACTGTATTCCACATATTGCATATGAAGGCCCTCAACCTGCATATGCTGACAATACTGTGTGCGACATGATTAGTTTAAACGGGGTTCTGAGACATAACTTGATATGATTCCAAGGGAGTCCCAGCAAAGTAAGGATTATCTTAATTTAAGCAATACTTAATTCATGGACTAAACACTACAGAATCTTAAACAAGGCTCTTGCGCTAACTTGTTATGAGTATAAGCCAAAATGACAGTCACCCCATCAACAAACATGGCCCCCATTTCAGTAGTTCTGAGACAAAACATCAAGTGGCTTCTGTGTGTTTGTGTTTTTCGCTTGCCTGCCACTGGTGTTGCGGAGGATCACTAGAGCATCAGGGAAGCCATCCAAGTTGTAGTCACCAAGGTGCAGGGTCAGAGGTTGGTTGGGTTTCCCAAGTACAAAGCTCCAAGTTGTGTCCCTCTGCTGGAAATCCATCAGTACTGGTACCCACTGCAACAGCACCAAACACCCAAATATTTGAATCAGAATTGACAAGTAAACCACTGGACAGAACAATAATGAAAACAAAGGGCAGGAAGATGCACCACACCATTAGCACGACGTCACTTAATTCATTTAATTTTGTACACACTGTATGCCTACAGGTTCATTTTCACACCGACACTGTCATACATGTCTTTACATTCACGTCACAATAAAATCAATTCTAATAGCAATGTGTAACATACAGTATAATCACATATTCTTCATTTCTAAATAGAAGCCAAGTACTTCCTTAAGTACTGACTTACTTAACAGTTTGAGAAACCAATAATTTCCCATTTTTCCCTCAACAACTATGGAAGAATGGAAAAAGAAATAAACTAACCACATTAGCTGATAATGGGGTAAATGAATCTGAAATCGACATGGTTATGAATTAAAGAATGAGCCTCGGCGTGGGGGAAAAGAGTGTGTAGCCTACCACCTCTTAAGAGATTTGGTGGTCGGTGAATTTAGAGCCTTCCAATTCTGCTCCACTCTCAAGGTCTCAATTGGATCAGTTTAAGGAGTTCACTGCTCAGAATGATCAAAGATTTGTTGAAAATAAAGTCTGATAATAGCTTAAAGCATCACAAAGTAGAATTCCAACCTTCAAATAATGTCTTCAAGATTATTTTGAGGGTATATCAACTTACAACAGGGTGAATGGCACACCTGTTAAAGCCTGAAGTTTAAGTTTCAGGTCAATGTCACAAAAAGAAGACAACATTATACTTTAATGTCAAAAACTGATTATACCCTCTGAACTATTCTTCACTTCAAGATTGACTTATGAATCCTATATTTAGAAACTTATTTTGTTGGTGGGGATGACTAAAAAAATAAACCATTGAGCTCATCAGAACTCAACAAAAGTGAATAAAAGAAATGATCTAGATCTAATAATAAACTGCATAACGGCGGATCATAGCACTGCAACTTTGCTTTTCACGTGAATAGAAATACTGAGGAAGACCTTTTCACCAGACATTAACATGACATATCTATCTCATTTCGATGATTAAGTTGTTGGGGTAATGGGGCCCCCAAGGCGGTCTTGTTTTAATGCTACATCCCAACACAATGGGAAACAGTCGAGGTAAAGAGGTGCACACAGTGAACTTTTTATAAACAAACAGTCCACTGGAGACTGCACTTTAAAAATCCTCACTGCGCCCATTATCGCCTCACATTTAATATAAATGCTATTTCACCAAGCAGGTGTATTGTTTCTCAAACACCCTAAGCCTTCACTCTCACCATTAGCATTATAATACCTTTCCCTGCCACTCTTTCTTCAAGAACTGCACAAAATACGGGCAAGTGTGACAAGAAACTGAGCTATTAAAGGAATACGTCACTTATTTGCATTTAGCTTTGTATTACTAGAATAGGGGTAGTATTTTTGAAAAACACTGTGCTTCCCAACCTCAGTTTCCACTGAGTTGAGAAATATCTTCAGTCTTTTCTCTACGTGCCCACCAGTGACACATGGTCCTGTTAGCGCAACTGTTAGCAAAGATGGCGGACACTGTTTTGAAAACTGAGGTTGGGAAGCACAATTTTTCAAAAATACTATTATTTTAGTAATAAGCTAATTGCAAATCGGAGAATTATTCCTTTCAATTTCACTTGGCCCAGGAAAGGTTTACTGTAACTGCTCGTATATTCCCAGTGACTTAATTATTATATTAGAGTTCCAACCAGTGACAGGATTGAAAGTCTCTCTGTTTGCAGTAATGCCAATTCAATGAGTTGTTATCCAGATTTGCTGTGGATCATATACAAAGAGACACAGAGAGAGAGAGAGCATTATCATTCCTAATTTACGCCCCAAAAAAGTGTTCATTCCTAGGTAGCACAAAATGTTCAGAACAGAATTTGAATACTTTATTAATCCCAGCGGGGAAATTGTGATTTTGGGTATGGGAAGACTGGGTGTTCAGGTTGGTACAAATGAAGCTTTTGTTTTTGTTTCAGTGCTACAGAGTTTAATTCCAGCTCTTGGCACATACTACTGTATTGTGCCATGTGCAAAATCAATGCCTTGTTCATTTCTTCACTGCTCACTAAATAATAGACACTCAATTCCAAAATGGGAATAATTCAATTAGGTGTTCAGAGACTTAATCATTATTTTACATTATTGATGATGTAGTAAAAAAACATGTATTTTTGTTACCAAATACACATGGCCTTTAGCATGTTTTAGCATGTTTCTGGGCCACTGTGAGTACTGCAAAAACAATATACATGTTTCCAAAAATGTGTCACATAAAATGAACATAGATAAAGTATTAACTGAGACCTACTTGAACAAGGTTTTCTGCTAAGTTTGTGTTACTCAAGGCAACTGTTAAAATGGTCTACTTGTTTTGCTTCTTCTACATGCACGTCAACACGCACATAAATATAGAATTCAAATAAAATATGGTGCTCCAGCTCCACACATGCCAGTGAGACCAAATTCAAACAGCTAAACAACAAGTACATTTAATATGACGACTAAAGCTTAATATCTATGAGAAGATCCAGGGCTTTTAAGCACCTTCACATTCAAACATATAAGTATTTATTCATACATGTATATTGATTGATTTGTTTTGTGTTGAAGTGTCATGCACTCAATAGTGTCCAGCCCATAAGGGGCCACCATCTCACAATATAGACATTGACATTTGTAGTTCTACAAAAAGACACAGCAACACGGAAAGTCATCATTACTGAGATACAATATTCTCTTCCCACACATTTTCTATTAATCTGGCTCAGGCATAGATCTCATTGCAATCAGATATCAGCCAAAATGAATCAAGGTTCTTTCCCTAGACTTTTTCCACTGCTCGGTGTACCTAAGGCAGTGGAGCAGAAAATGAAATTCATCCTCAACAACATTCAAATCACATAGCACAGAGTGTCTTTGCCTGCATTCAAACACACTGGCAGCCTCTTTCAACACCTGGTCATGTATTATACATTGTACATTACATTACATTACATTAAAGGGTAAAGAAATTACGAAAGATCATTTCAATTATTTATAAGTGACACACAGTTATATATGAGATACGTAACTAATAAAGAATAATGAATACAACAAATGGTTGCATTGGTGTCTTGAAACAAGTTAGAGTATCAAGGAAATGAATGCGAATCAATTTAATATCCCATGTAGTTTTAAAGCTATGGATACAGAGCTGTGTGTGTGTATCCTAGAGATGTGCATGGCCAGATGCTGGAGATTTAAATTATTCATGAATGTTAAATAGAGAGAGCAGGTGCAGAGGGGAGTCACTGGAGAGACAGTGACCAGAACTGCCACTAATAGCTCTTAATAAGAGTGGCACGTCTGAGAAAGACAATCACAGTCTATTATTAATCAGTCTGAAATGTATTACTCAAGCTGTGATGTTGTTGATCTTAGTTACCTCCAAACCAACAGCGCAGACTATGCAAACAGAGGCAGTGATGTAGAGGTAAGTGTGGCAGATATAGCGGTGGTAGTAGTGAAGGTAATGCTAACGAGGGAATGCCTCAGTGGCCCCCTGTCAAGGGATGGTCATCGTCAACAGCCCTGTTTGTGGTATCCATGGACAACGTTTGAAGTCACACCAGGGGTGAGGCGATTGTCGCTTTTGGGAACCTCAGAATTGGATCCAGTCAAGGACAGAGTTTGGGGATGGAAAAGGGTGGATTATCCCATGGATGGGGGAGTAAGCTGATGTCACAACTGAAGAAGAATGCTGCTTTTTGCCGTTCCAAATAATTTGCTATATAATAATTTTTTGGTCTGAATCAGAAAACTTTGTTGTGCTTTAGCTTGATGGAAAAATCTAGTATTTGTAAAGCAGGCAGAAGAACCTTTCCTGCTGGTTGACTTAAATTTGGTCAGGAAGTGACTGTTGAACTGATCGAGGTATATTGACAAGTAATTATGCTTTCTACATACAGACCCGACCAACCACGACCTCTGTAGGAAACTTGGAATCAAAACTTGGAGATTTAATTCAATGCTGCTCAGTCAAGATTGGTTAAATGGCTGTTGAAGGCATTGTACTTTGACAGGCTGACTGCCTGCCATACAGTGGGATGGAAAGAGAGAGAGCGATAAAAGGCTGCTGCCAGTAAACACAGTGCAAGATATACTGTAGGCACACTTTCCTTTGTACACTCCGATAGGGGTGAAACCATGGTTAAAAAATTGCCAGGGGGGGGAAATGTGTTAATCTGTTAACTTTATTAAGTTTGAAGTAAAGAACGAGGCGAGGCGTGGAGAGAGAGAGAGGGAACTGGGAGATGGGACTGATAGGAAAGAAAAATTGGGAATTTCTGCTGACATATTTGTAAAAGTCTTCACCTAAAATGAGTGACAGCTCATTAGTTAAGGAGAGAACACTGGTAATCCCAATTTGCTTCAAATCGAAAATCCAGTAACTCTTTAATATAAAATGCCATACATAATAATTAATAATGATGATAATAATAATAATAATACATATGCCCTTCAAGTTTGAATGGTGAAACTGTGCTAATAAATATTAACTATAAATTAGTTCCCAAGTCAGCAATTATTCCCATCGAACAGGTGGTCACATTTTCCGACAGCAGCCACATCTTGAATCATTTTGTCTCCTTATTCCAAACAGCACATGGATTCTCTGGTGAGTTATCTTTTAATTGGAGTCCTTTGGTCTGTGCTCCGAGTCGCTATGACGTTTTCTCTCAGGACAGAGCGAGGCCTTTGCTGCCGTCAGCCTTATCAGCAGTCTACTGTGCTGCTGTTTACCCTCAGGCAATCAATGAACTGTCTGTTGCCTTTTTTTTTTTCTAATGCTGATTAGAGTGGACAGAGGAAGAGCATGGAAAATGCAGTAAAAAAGAAAAAAAAGGCCAAAATAAAGACACACAAACATGCACAGAATCTTTAAAGTTTTCGGTTAAAAACATTTCTATGCTCTCTTTTTCATTTTGGTGTGCCGTGGACGGCACTGGATGCACTGTATAATGATGGCGACGTGGCACAGCCTTATATGGAGAAGGATGTGGAGATATTGACAAATGGGAGTTATTGCACACCTTTGAAACAGAATCCGCCGCATTAGAGCAGTCCTTTGACTGTGAGAGACAGCGGATGATCATATCATACATGTGCACACCTTCATGCATATGCAAACATATAATAGACACTCGCTTAATTAAGCAGAACAAGATTAAGCCGCAAACTTCAAGAATCCATTATCATGGCTGTCTCGCTGTAATTGATAGATTATATTGCTTCCTTGTAAAGAAACTTGATTGTCTCCGTCAATTATAACCCGGTGACAATCCCAAGCAATGATGATACTGCGTGAACATACGGCAGAACAAAAGCAGACGATAAAAAAAAGACATGAGATAAGTCTTTTCCATTTGAGCAGAGGAGGAGAGCAGTAATGCAAAGCAGAGTGTTTACTCTGTGTTTTATTTTTATTGCTCAGCAGTCTCGCGCAGGGGGGGACTTTAAGGGAAAATATATGGGTGCGCATGAGGATATTTAAGATTTGTAATCCGTTCAAATAATTTCATATTTGAGAGGCTAAAAGGAAAACCCAACTTCAAACTTCAACAAATCATGTTACTTCTTGCCTGGGACTACAGAATAATTATTATCATTATTATTAGTAGTATTAGAGTACTTTAATAATACATTAATGTGTCCAAATGTCTCTCTTTCTAAACTGAGTTTGGACCTGACATTCATTCAAATGTCAACATATTAACATATTGAGTAGGGAATTGAACGACTCTCTGGTTGAGTGTTAACTGCATAGGTCCAAATGACCTAGTTTAATGGAGTAACTGAGATGAAGACAATGATGGGATTTGTACTGAAGTGGTAATCTGACACCATTAATGGTTGTTAAGGGATCCCGCATCCAAATGGCTTTTTTTTTCTTTCTTTTTTTTTTACCAAACATCAGGAAAACACAGTGTGTGTGCAGACAGTTCATTGTGGTACGTGTTCCACACACAAACCACGTACGTAAGCGTAAACAAACATAAAAACCAGAAGGGGCACCAAAACAGAACCCCAACACAAAATCATTCTCCTGACTTCAATGATGACTAAAGTGAAAAAAGCCACAGCACGCTCAGAGACTCCCATTGATTCAACTTGCTGGAGAGAGCTCCCGCTTCATTAGGCCAAGAAATTAAAATGCAGGCGGCCCGCGGTGAAGGTGGGAGGAGGTAGCTTGGTAGTTTGCACTGTAATGTGGGGAGGTGCTGCAACACTGACAGACAACAAGGCTGTCCACGTGATAAAATAGGAAGGGGGGGGGGGGGGGGGGGGGGGGGACAAGCACTTAATGAAGCAAAGGCTTCAAATGACTATAACACTCTTCACATTATAACCAGAGTTGAAAGACAGCATGGGTTTGAAATGACTAGTGGGTGGGAAGAGCACATGCAAAAGAGCGGTTTAGTTTGTCTTGCTATAATCATGGGCTGATTGATCATAGCATTGAATATGATATATGATATTGATTTACATACATATATATCTATCTCTCTCTATACATATATATATATATATATACACATATATAGTTATAGATATATATGTATATCTATCTATTAGGGGTGGAACAGTACACAAAATCCACGGTTCGGTTCATATCACGGTTTTGGAGTGACAGTTTTCTGTTTGGGTGTTTTTTTTTTCTTTTTTTATACTCTAAAAATATCATGTATCAGATCTATAGCCTAATAATATATATATTTTTTTTATCAGATATTCTTAAGGACATGCCATGCAATCATGCAAAAACTGAAATAATGAGGCTTCTTGATTAGGGATAAAGCACATCATTGTAACAATCCAGAGATTTTGAAACAGTAAGAGGACAGACATAGCTGCATTTACACGTTTATATTTTTATTCTAGTTTCCATTCCATTCTGTCACTGCTTGTGTCAGTGCTTCAGAAAGATGCTCACTTGTGTGGCTTTCATAAAGTTGGCAGGTCTGCAAAACGGAGCTTTTCATCTTCCACTCCGAATTAATGTAATGAGCAGTCACAGTTAGAAAACTTTCAGTGGCCCTGGAGGTCCATCCATCTGTAGTAAGAGCCACGTAAGCTGTTTCGGACAATTCTTTGACAATTTGTCGTCGTGTCTCTTCATAAAGTTCAGGAATTACTGTGTTGCCGAAGTGACGGCGGGATGGAATATCATACCGCGGCTCAAGTACTTTAATCATATGCTGAAATCCTGCATCCTCCACCACGACATAAGGCTGCACATCTTTCGCTATAAACACCCCCATTGCTTTACTTATGGCTTTTGCCCTGTCTGACTTCTCACCAAGTGCCTGTTTAAATGCTGCGGGGACTCGCTCTTCCTTGTGTTGTCGAGCGTCACACTGGGGTGATGTCTCCGCAGATGCGGTAGCATATTTAAAGTGTTGCCGCTAGCATAAGTAACGCACGTTGTGCAGTGCTTGCATGCAGTTACAGTTTTGTCCACCAACTTTTTGCCGCTGTCATCATAGGTTACAGTAAATCCGAAATGCTCCCACACAGGAGAACGTGTGTATATATATATATATATATATACAACCGTTTCTCAGTTGTAGAATAGGGTTAGGAGTACTACAAAGTATTACAGAGTGAATATTGAAATCAAGTTTGAATTAAAAAAAAAACATGGCAAATCAAACTGCTACCACCAAACTGCTTCTGAAAAACTGCAATTAGATCTTTTACCCAAATCATTCAGCCTAACTCGGGACTGACTTCAGAGTTATTAGTAATACATGGAGTTTTGTGAGTGCAATCATTTTTGACAAGCTATATTAATCCCGTGCTGACTTGTCATCTAGCTGCGAATATTCCCTACAAAGTTAAACAATTCCTTCGAATGACACCTCTGTTTCCCCACTCCAGCTGTCTACTGTTTGCTCCTTACATCAAACTTGTTGTGAAGCATGTGTTGTAAATATCCAACAGCATATTTGTTTCAGCAGACTGCTAATCAGTCCGTGTTCAAGTCTAGCTGCTTGGCAGCTCATTAAACCAAGCTAGTCACTTTGGTTCACTCCATCTGAATTAACGATGTGCAGTTCAGATCAGCACAAGGATTTATCAAGAATGAATATAATGAATAATAAACGTTAAATTTAATTTCCAGGTGGACACAAGGCAACAATCTGTCTCGGAAAAAGGACAGTCAAGAGTCACAGCCAGAGATGAAGTGAGACCATATGTCCTTGTGTCAGCTGGACAGGATGGGGACACGGTTACCTGCTGTCAGTGTCACCTCTCTGATCACTGACTGACTTGGATGACTGGGGGAAGCTGTCCTGACACTGCGTGGGCAGCGACAGTAGGCATCTGGCTTGGTCTTTATGAGGACAGTATGAGTGTTTTGCATTTGTGCAAAGTAGCACTTATCAAGAGAATAAATATGCATACACAGAAATATGCAACCAAAAACAGATGTATTTAAAAGAGTTCCGTTTGTTGCCACTGAAACAGACACAAAGCACAATAAATGGAAACATGGTGATCAGACAACGTATTATATCAGGCCTTGCTGTGACATTAAGGACATGTCTTCATGAACAATGATTTGCTTTTGTCTTCACGTTTGCCACAGAGCCCATGTCATATAATGTGCTGCTGCAAACTTGCTGAGAGAATGGGGCAGATAAGGGTAATCTGACCGATTGTTTACCATACATTAAGTTTATTAAGGTGAGCATGTCCTCATATAATAACATAATAGCATGTACAATAGTACAAATGTAATAATATAATAGTATTTATGCATTCTGCAGACAACTGATTATTAATACGCTTTATATGTGATTACCACTTTGCACAGAAAATAATATGAAGTATGCTTGTTTGTGAAGAGGGGCGGGGAGGGGCTATTCTGCAGATAACTTTATTTATCCTCTTAGGGCAATTCAGTTTCCACAGTTTCACCACTGCACACACAACCATTCACCGAAACACAAATCCAGAACGCATGAGGAAACACTACGTGGCATGTGGAAGACCGTACTAAGCACTATATTAAAAACGCAACATAAATAAGTTCAATAAATAAAGCCCATCGCCCTTAACCACAAGTTAACTGGGCTCTGCATTTAACAATGTAACAGCAGAAGGAACAAATGACTACGAGTGCGGGTTTGTCTTCCTGGGAGGTTTCATATAACGTCTTGGCACTAACGTAAATTCTCGTGGTTGATAATTTGATTAGAACAGATCAAAGAGATCCATCTATAAACTGTAAAACTCATTAAAAGTTTGAAAGATGTGATAAATCACTCAGCTCAACCACATAAATATTCCAGCGTTAAACTAGAAGTGAGCCACGCATTCGCAAGAGAACGTGCTCTCTGATTATCATGAGGTCTATACATTTTTTGCGGGGATTTCTTTACTACATTTTTCTTGACTGATATAACTCCCACAGACACATTACAACACCGCTGTCCGCAATAATATCCATTTATCCATTTACGGTACGGAACATGAGGAGCATAAAAAGCGAGGTTCAGGGCGCAATAAATGTAATCTGTGTGTCTATGAGGAAAGAGAATGAAGCAGAGAGGTGCTGGGAGCCTCCCGCGGTGTTCTCCATTATGGTGAACTAAAGGCCCTGGAGCTGCTGCAGAGGTAGGAGCAGAGCAATGGCTGAGACTGCAGAATGAATTGCTGTTTGCAGATGAACTACAGACACACGCTAGTTTCAGCTCAGCGGGAATCCCATGCACACCCAAAGGCATTTCGCTACATCTCTGCCTGTATACTTCTTCACTCTCCACTGCTCTTCTCTGCTTCTCCGTCTGTCTGATCTCCGTCTGTCTGATCTCAAAGCAGCGATGAAAGGACAATGACATTTATTTTGCCCTCACTTCTCCAATTGTCCTTTCCCTCCGCATCCTCTTTGTCCCTTCCTCACTCTCCTCCTTTGCGAAAGGATGTACTCTTTGTCTTTCCATTCCCCCCTTCTTTTCCATTCCCCCTCTCTCCCTCTATTTCCTCCATCATTGTTGGTGGGCAGGTGCCTCTAGGGACGACATCTGCTGACTAGCTGCAACATTAACATCGCAAGGGAGCCACTGTAACTGAGCCACACACACACACACACCCACACACACACACACCCACACACTAACATGCACAGGATGTGAGATCAAGCATAATTATGGCTCTGCAACTGTGTAAGTAATGATGAGCTGATGCGATCACATTACTGTGATGTAGATAAGCATATAAACTGTGTGTGTGTGTGTGTGAGTGGTGTTAAGGTAGGTTGTCTTTACAACTGTACAACGTTATCACCATTCCACAAAAGCACAAGCGCTGTGTTTTAGTCTCTGCTCTGCCCACCCTTCCCTCTCCGCCTGTCTCCTTCTCCGACAGTGATGACTGTCTCTCAAACACATACAACAGCCCACAAGACAACATGTGTTCACTTTAACCATCAGTGCCTGTACACCCCTCTGCCCCTTTCTCACACTCCCTTCCTTCAATCATTTTTTTTTTTTTTTGTTGCTGACGGGCAAACAAAAGAAGACATGTCCATAGGGAGTGTGCGCTTGTGCGCATCTCCAAAGCGTGCATCTGAGAGCACATGCGTGTGTATGGGGGCGGACATGCAGATAAGCCTGTAATATTTCTATTTTGGACTGAAAGAAAAAAAAAAATGGAAGCAAGTTCTTTGGTGGCAGAGGAAGGAAGAAAAAAGGAGCTGGGTCTCCTGCCAACTGGTAGGATGCAAGTGGGAAAAAAATAAAAGGAAAATCACACAAGATGGTACTGTACGTAGGCGGTGGAGGTGGTGGAGTAGATAGTATGTGTGTTGATTTGAGTGTAAGACCAAGAACATGTTTGAAGTTGCACATACATTAAATATTTCTCTATGTGTACAATAATCGGACGGGACTGTGTGTGTGTGTGTGAATATCTGTCACTTCCATCTTGCACAGCTCTGCAAACACTTCAGTGCTCACTGGATCAGCCACAAAGTCTTTGCAAGCAAAATCTATGTTTAATGCCTTCCTGAAATAGCCAATCGTTGAACAGCAAAACTGTGGCTCTGGCTTCAAAATGGAGCCACCGTTGACAGGGTTTATAAGTCCTATAAGTATTAATGAACGTGAAGAAGGGGGTGCTCCACCAAGAAAAAAAACCTGACATAAGGCGTTATTTGGGAAACTTAGTCAAGAAGTAACGACAAAAGCAGCCGTTTCGTGTTTCGTCTGGACATGCAGAATATGTGACTCCATCATTCATCTTCTACCGCTTTATCCTCCACACGAGGGTCGCGGGGGGGAGCTGTGCCAAGCTCAGTTAACATAGGGCGATAGGCGGGTCGTTTTCAAAATCAAGCCGTAGATCTTTTTCTTGACTAATTGATAAAAAGTGTGTATTATGCAGAAAATAAGAGGTGGTAAATACTAGTCTTTAAAATTATTTTTCTTCTATTTGTGCATATATATAATAATAACAACAGAAAAAAAGTAGACCAGCTCATTGAAGAGTGATACATAAAAAAGATATGGTGTAGAAAATACACTTATATAATAACTTGTGTGTGTGTGTGTGTGTGTGCTTTATTTACCTCTTGTGAGCCGGACTTGGCCAAGTAGATGGCACTGTGTTGACAGGTCTTCTCCAAACACACGGGGAGAAGGTGGTCCTGGTAGCCATCACCATCTGCCAGACACAGACACAGACACAGATTTCGACTGAAAAACAACAGTGGTGAATTGAACCAGTGGGAAGCCAGATCTTTTGTTTACTAAAACTGTGCTATTCTCATATTTTCACAGTTGACTTTGAGCACAGCACAGTTTCTGACACAAAGAAAATTGCTTCTGTTTTTTTTTTCTCTCTTTTTCTTCCAAGTGTGAGTTGGATCATAGGAACACCTGCTTGTTTGCTATGAGCAAACACACATCCAAGCAGCACTTGTCTCTTTGATGCCTTTAAATAATGTCAGTTGACTTGAAGTGTGATTTTCTCCACTGATTTCCATCACTATTAATTATCATGATCCTGTCTAGACGTTGAGGCTTCACATCTGATGTAGAAACGGGGACAAAGCCTCCCAAAATCGAAACGGCAGCTCTTTATCGCACAAAGATAGCAGAGCACCGGGTTCAGCTTCACATTATGCACACATAAGCAGTGTATGCAGCACGTTTCTTTCTATTACACGTCATTCACTCACTGTGAAGGCACGTGTACTGGAGGAGATGGAAACTAAGCCACCGGCTTGGTTAGAGGATGGCCCACTCTACATATAAAAATATCGATTTGGTGATATATTGTCGTCCTTCCTCATGCAATATGATAATTGATATGCCAGGGCAAATATCAATATTTTAATTAACAAATGAAGGTGCTCTAAAGTAAACATTCCCTATCTCCTCTCGGTGGCGCTGCTCAAATGGACGAGGGAAACTTAGGTGGAAGTAACCTGGCTGAAGAAGAGGGAGTTTACAGCGGGATAATGGCAGAGAACGATAAGATATCAGAGACGTTACGCACTTTCGTTGCAATGTGATATTATTGGTGTCGTGGACACTGTATCGCGTATTGAAATAGTATTTATTTTAAAGCAATTATACACTTATAATGGGTAATACATTCATATCAGTGCTAAAATCAGCCTCTTAAACTATTTATTGTGACAGCAATTCGGTTATATGTTGCTTTTTTTTGCTTTTTTCATTTGTATTGTATTGTTGTTGCTGACTGTGAAACAATTAGTCCCTTATGTGAAATCCCTTAAAAATACATACTTTGTTCATAACAGGCCCAAATTGTATATACATTCTGATTACATACAGTTTAGATTGTGTATAGTATTACACTTGTTATTATTTATTTATTTTCCATGTAGGTTTTAACTAATAAAGAATGAATGACCAAAGAGTGACAAAAAAATTTACATTTAAATAATTACACACATTGGGTTTATTGTCCACTCTGAAACTAAGGTTCCTTTAACCTGCAACTTTTCCAGAAAAGTTACATATCGTGCACTGAACATTTGAGTGGCTGGTATTCAGTGTGCTTCACAGCTTTAGAGATGTGGCTGTAGTTTATATTAAAAAAAAATATACACTCATGCTCAGGGGCACGCATGTAAATCAGACATAAAGAGGTGAAACAGCTTCCAGGAGTCTCGTCACACAAATGGGCAAGTACAACACTCCCAAACAGATGTTTGTGCCATGTGGACGCGAAGAGCTGATAGACACTGATGATGAATGACAGACAGCGGAAGGAAGAGGAAGAGGAACTGAATGCAGCTGTCAGGGGAAACTACGCAAGCGGCAGAAAGAGGAGGGAAAAAGTGAGGAAGATAATGAGATACACTGCAGAAGATAATAAATCAACAAACTCTTATATCTACGAGTCTATTTTTAAATCACACACAAATATGATACGCTTGTTTTAAAAAGGTAGATGCACTCATGTCCAGACACTCTTGAAGCCAGTGGATAATGAACATATTTAAAATGATTCCTCCCAAAGAAATTAAGATTCAAAAGTGAAGAGATTTACTTTTGAAAGTAAATCCCTCCATTTTAATGATGTGCAATACTATTCATTCATTCATTCAAGACTAGTTAGTGAACCCCCCCATTCTATTTACATTTCAAATGAAACAACAGCTTGCACACATACAAATAGAAGCTATGGCTGCTGCAAATACCTAACGCAGAATAGTCTGTACTGGTTAGAAGCAAAGAGTGTTACAATTACATGAGGCAAATGGAAACAAATTAGCTGCATTACTATGCGCATAATGGAAACAACCTGAAACATCAAGTGCACCGTTTAAAAATATTTAGCATTGTAGATGTGTTGATAGTGACAGTGCAGACAAAGACGCGGCGAAAGAGTGACAGAATGAAAATCAGTAATTAGTCTCACAGAGGTCATCGCTCGTCATTCAATCTCTGGCACTCACTGTCAGTTCTCTATAGTAAGTCTCCCTCCTTCTATACCACCTTTCCTCAATTACTTCATTTTTCATCAGTCTATGCATCTGTCTCCCTTTAACTCATCTCCTCTCTCCCACCTCCTCTCAGTTACTCACTCCTCACTGTTAATGCCGCTTGATTCTCCGACTTCTGCTCCTTTTAAGTCACACTCCCCCTCCCTCCTTCCCTCCCATCTTCATCTCTTCCTCCTACTGACGATGTACGGTGTGATGAATATTGGCTGAGAGAGCCGCAGAGAATCTGCAGGTAAGTATGAAAAAGAGACGCCGTTGAGTAGAGGGAGGGCCTGTGAAGGACGTGGGCAGAAGACGGAGGGAAAACAGAAAAGAAAATAGCTAAATCCAACATGACGGAGATAGAGAGAGTCAGAAAATACAAATGTACAAATACACATTGGCATGCAGCGTATACGGCACAATACCTATAACAATGCAAATGACTACCTGCATGCATACGCACAGACGTACATGTTGGGATGTTGCCTGCGTCTCATTATGAACTCTGTGCTCTCAGAGGACAGAGATTTGTGTGTGTGTGTGTGTGTGTCACTGTCACGTGTGCATGATTTGTGCACAAGCTACATGGAGGTCGAACTATTTGTAGATTTGTTGGTTTGGTTTGGCAAGTCTGATTTCACCATTGTCACATGGTCCCGAAGTCCAAATGTCCTTGTGTGAGACTGAACTTGATGATCAATGACAATGATCATCACCATTGACATTGACTGTCAAAACTCTCATTGGATTACCTTTGGACTAATGAAAACAACTGACATAAGTAGTGTCTGATAGATAAGATGACATCCATGGGGAGGTATAATTGAAAAAAAAATTGTGTAAATTCCAACAACATTCTCTGCTCTAAAGCGTTACACACACACACCTAACCAAAGCCTTATCCTTAACCTTCACCACAGCCAGTTCATGCCTAACTCTGACAACCTAACCCCAATTTAAACTTAACCAGTTCCTCAGAATTAGGACTGGTCTCCATGAGGACTACTGGTACTGACAAGGTCAGTGTTTATACCAGAAAAGGTCCTGAAGAGACAACAAAAAATAAGTATGTGCACGCACACACACAAACACCCACACATGCTTTAGTGGGGACCAAAGCATCTTAACGTCACTGTTTTTCAGTGTAAGTACAGAATACTAAACTGCAAATGTTAGGTTTCCTCCTCTTCACACATTATAGATGTGTTTCAGTCAAGACTAAAAACAGTTTCTCTCCTGTTTTCCCTGTTGTCCAGTGCCACTCCAGTAGTTGACGACCGCCTATGTGGCACATGCCTGGAGCTGTTTTCTAACATACATAAAGTGCGAGGAGGAGAAACTCTGCATTTGCTTTACATGCAGTTTAGAATTCCTTCAATAATTAAATGCTAATTAGTCTGTAGATCACTGTAGGTGGAGCCATTTAATTAAGAGTGCTACTCAGGAATAATTACTCTACAGCAGATATTAAACCAAGGAAAAGAGAAAGATGTGAGCTTTATGTTTAATGAAGGACACTTTTGTGTTAAATGCTCTGCAGTTCGCATATTCACATATGCAAATTTTCTCTGAACTCAGAGGCAGTAAGCCCGGGAGATTTGATCACAAGCATTTGGACTGGAATATTTCTCAATGCGAGAAATCTCGCAAAATGGTGCATGATTAGGGGGATTTTATTTTTCCCTTTGCCACATTTTTACTTCATTAATAGGGTCTGGAGGGATGTCTTCTACATAAACGTCGATGCATGTTGCTATGTGATACTACTTACAAAGCTCACTCTGATCTTAACTAGTCAGGCAGCAGTCCGTGAGCTCTGTGTGTGAGTGTGGCACTGAGGAATATAGTAATGGCGATCGGAAACTGGGAAAGGAGAAGAGACTCAAAAAGCCTGTGAAAGGTATACTGTGGTTAGGGAGAGTCTGAGTCAGAAAGAAATGAGGGAGAGGAGGAGGAGGAGGAGGAGGCCGAATACAACATAATATAATAAGATGAGTGGAGGAAAGAATGCCTGAGGGGGGAAAGCAAAGAGAAACAGGGTGTCCTGTTAACATGCCGACTTACCAGCACACACATAGACTCACACACACACTGCACAATGACAGGCCTTCCAATTTTAAATATCACTTCCAAACACGTTTCTGTCTCGCTGTATCTATCTTAGAGAGCTGCTGGTCACAGAAACGGCCTCCCCTCCACCGTACCTGCAGTGAAGCTGCCTGACACACTTGGTTGCGGGACTTTGTTGTGCTTTACCTAATGATGAATTATGCATGGGACCGCTGTCATTTTGAAAAATATAATTACCTCAGTGATAAGGCAGATGGTCCTGTTTTGTCTGGCATATGCTGTGCATCCGTTAAGAACACAAACAGAGATGTGTGGATGTGTTACTGTGTATACGTTTAGCCAATGCATGCTGCTTGTGGAAAGTACTTCGGTATGTTATGTTTGGCAGTTTGACAGTTAGAAATTTCAATTTTCATTTGTGAAAATTGCTGAATGTGATTATGATTTCATTCAAATAGAATAGAGCGTTTGTCAGGTGACTGGGAGTGGACATTAAACACGATGCACGTGTTTTTTTTTTACTCAACCAAAGGCTTTTGAATATTTAAGTGAGATAAAAGTGGTCGGACTAAAAGCCAAATGAGAAAGCAAAGGCTGGAGAGGCGTTAAGAGAGGTCGACACTAACCATCATATCTGTCTCATAACTGTGATACATCATCGAGCCGTTTTATGCATCTAAAACTAAATAATAAATAACTAACTAACTAGTAAATAAATAACTGATATAAAAATGATTTTTCAGCTTTTTTATTTTAGTAATAGGTAGTAATAGGTCTGCTACAGTTCACTGAATGAACTTTCCCTGATGATAGCAACTGTGGAGACACTTTGGAGTATTGGTAAGTATCAAATAACTTTCTAAGGTATTAACTGTATCATTCCTCCTATTGTCACAGAGGAGAAAATGTACTGTAGCGGGAGTGAGAACTGACTCTAGAACACAAAGGGATGCACTGCTGCTCTCTGCTCAACCTCATACCCTCCTTTTCTTAATTCCCTCATTATCCTCCCTGCTATCTTTACCTCCTCCCTTTCCAGATCACCCACCTCAGCAGAATACTCGTATTTCTCTCCTCTTTTTTCTGTCTCAGCTCATATCATCCGTGAAGTGTGCTGTCCTGCCTCTGTCTTTCATTTGCCTCCGTTTCTCTCTCCTCTTTCATTCCGCCTCCCTGCAGTCATTCATTTCAGGGAAGCCCAAATCCGGCTCTCTAATTAGCCTGGAGATATGCCGGTCAACATAAAATGGCAACACACAGAGAGAAAAACACAGAATGATAATTATATCAACAGAGTTGGACTAGTGGACAGGCACAGACTGTACCAGTGGGTAGGAGCACTATTCAATTAGGTGGATACAATATAAACAGAGATGTAAAAAAATAAAAAGGCATGGATGCCAAAACGGCATCTCCTGTGCAGTCCCAATAAACAGTGACTTATTTGTTTGTTTTAAATATAACCATTTGCATTGATGCTGTGTTTTTTTTGTTATTGGATTGCGATGTTGTAATCTGTGGTCTTCCTGTTCCATGTCGTAACCTCAACTGAAACATATGAAACTAAGCTGTGACGTAAGCTGCAGGTGCAACGTCAATCGATCACTTCAAGTACGCACACAAGTGATTAGTTACACCTGTAACTGGAGTTCTTACATTTATCCGAAGCACACAAAGGCATGTTAGTAGCTATGTGAATATGACATTAATTACAATGAAAATAATGGATTCAAAGACACAAAGACACAAGCATTTGCTCGTTTCCTGTCCATTAAGACGTTTTAAAATCACAATTAACTGGGTTCCTTTAACATTCAGGAGCCAAACTTAATCAGGTTTGTTTGGCCATATTGCCCAGCCCTAATTACACCGCTCACACTTTGATGTTTAGCAGGTCTACACATGTTCACCACCTTGTTACCTGCTGTCAGTGTCAGTCTTTTTGCGGCTAACTCCCTGTTCATTGCTGTTGGCAGTCACCTTCCCTTCCCCCCCGCCCACTATGTCACCCCATGAACACAACTGTTGGACTGTGAAACCGCTGAGCTTCACTGTGTGGAGGTCTGGCTCCTGACGAGATAAAGCCTTGTGGACACTTGACAAGTTTCTCTGACATTTACTTTCAACCTCTAAATTGACAGACGCATGTCATTGAACAAGCACTCCAGATCAGTGATAGCTTTAAGAATGTAGAGTTATTTTTAACAAAAACATATTATATCTAAATATAATATTGATATAGATGATACAGATAGATATTTCGGTCTTAAACCAAAGTATTAAACAAACAAAAACAATGTTGACTTGTGTCTGTCATCCTGAAAGTGGCATGACTGTCAGTTTCATTGTGATCTATCCAGTATTAATGTGGGACATTTACATCAAACCACAAATCTCACCCTCATGATGACTCCAGGGGAAAGCTGAAATTTCTTGAGTTGGTACATTACAGTATTTTACAAATTATGTTAAGCTCATTAAAAAAGTTTTCCAATCTACATCCACAAAAGATTTGAAAAAAATATTATAATTTAAAAGGAACAGAGAGATTTAAAAAAAGCGAGGATTATTCAGGGCTAAACTGATGGAACAAAGTAACTAAAAAATCAAAACCCAGTGTAATATTTAAAGGAATTATATTAAATAAGTATGTTCAGGAAATATAAAAAGAATGTAGAGGCTGTGTCAGGCTGCAGTTATTGTATTCATTGCGACAAAGGGGCAAATTTAATGAGATAACTATTCTTTCTGCTCCCTTTAAATCATATTATGGAGATTTTGGGTTCTTTTAAATTGTCCTTTCCTTTTGTCAATGAATGAATGAAATAAATAAACTAAACTCAATTAAAAAGGATCACCATGTATGTCTATTTCATCTTACTGTAATTTCGGTGTGTACAACTGACAATGTTCATTCATCAAGCAATGCTGCTGATGTGGCTAAACTGTAAATGCCACTATAATTTGTTAACACCTCTCTTACGATAATCATGTATTTGTAAATATTTCAAAACATGTTGTCGTTTTTGTTGTATTTATACATACATACGTAGGAGGTTTAGTCTAATTAAAATACAAACTGGATAACCGTACAGCACAGTGTTCAGGGTCATCGCTGCAGTTGAACTATTTTGAGACAATTAACTTCATATAGTTTGTTTTAAACTCCTTGCTGCTTGCTATCACAAATAGCAGAGTTCACTACTTGTATATGACCATGGAGACTTCAAACGAGCACTGAAAAAGGAACCACATGACTTCTGTGCTCACTCGTCTAACAGATATAACATTATTGTAAAGGAAGGAACATTTGTGCTTCAGGCCAAAAAGCATCTATTGTAGACATGTGGCATTCAAATATTAACAATGACTACAAGAGTTAATCTTCTCTGACTCATTCCGAGGCTTCAATTCAACCTCAAATCCAGCTCTTCCCTTGTTGGTACAGAACATTTCTCTGTCTCAGCCCGACATGTGGGAATCAGAGATATAGACAACAACGCAGAGAAACGCAACGATGAATGCAAGTCAAACTAAAGTCAGACATTTTTTGATACAGTGGCTCTGATATTCCTATTATAATGTATTTAGTGATATGAATTATTATTCAACATATTACATATTAGTTACAGCAGATAATATATCTTAAAACAAAGAATAATAACTAGAAAGGCTCTGATGAAAACTGCGGAGGAGAAAGTGAGATTTTTCATTATGAATAAACTCTAAAGACACCTCAAGCTGTAAAGGAAAGACAGGGAAAACAAGTGTGACAATTGAGTAAGCTGGAGATAGAGAATATATCACAGATCAAGAATAATAAAGATAGATAGTGACAGGCGAGGAGGGCCGGAATAGAGAAGACACAATCTGACAGAAACCTTACATCCGGCAACGCACCTCTCTCTCTCTCTCTCTCTCTCTCTCTCAGAATTTGAAGCAGTATTAGAAGCGTGACCCTCAAAGGCTTCAACTCCCAGCTAAGGAGGGCAACGCCTTGAAGTGACATTTGTGCCGTGAAGGAAGAGATTATAGAAATGAAAAAGTTTTGTCGAGATAAGCTTGAGATTAAAAAAAAAAGAAAAAAAAACCACTGCTCACAGAGATGATGAATACACACATACATGTTCTCAAGCAAATTACACAACATGCATGCTCACGCTCACACATGCACACAGACACACACACACACAGGTCATTGCCCCTCTGGCTAATACATTATAGCCAATTTTGTAAGGGGAAGTTTGTTCACTAAATATTTGATGCACACTCCTAGAAGCAATGAGATTAACATCCAACAGCTGACCAATAGGGATGTGACCAAAGGCCTGTGTGCACACATTATGTGTCACATAAAGTTAATTAAAAAAGCGTGAATTTTTACACAGCTAAGAACAGCATCAGTTACTCATAAGGGTCTTAATGTTAGAGGTTAGAAATAACTGAAAAAGGGTGAAAGACTGGTGTGAATATGAACTTGGGGACAGATTTAACTTTCACTGTGCCATTCACAGATTAAAGCAACACAATTTGCATCTACATGTTGCTGCAGCAAACATGCCATGATGAAAGCAAATGTTTGCGGACATCTGAGCATTACTCTTGAACTTGCTGTGCCTGGTTCTGGCAGTTTGAGTGACTATAAGTTACAATCTTTTCGCAGTATTCTTCCCTGCTCACTTGAACTGCGTACAGTAAAAAAAATGTTTTCATCGGATGAAAAGATTCTGGTTCTGTGTTAATATTATTATTAAAATTTACTCCTCCGTTAAATAAGATTTTAGACATTTCCCTGGTAATTGTTGGAGATTAACCCACACTTTTAGGATTGTTAAGTCTTTTTAACTGATCTACAGTTGGCATTGTCTGGCTTGATTCTTGTGGCGGACCCTCACCCACAGCCACATTTTGTGAGGACAAATTTAACTCCATCAATTTCTGGTGTCAATGGACCCGTTATAACTATTTTGGTGAGCTAGCTCAATATAGTTTGTTCATTGAGGGACACACAGCTTTATAGCATGTACTTCAGGGCTGTTTGACACACATTTATTCACATTTAAAATTGGAGGTCTTCTACCTCAGGCACCTGACCAGCTACATTATGTCACCTGGGGGAACAGCACATTGTCCCTTTTTGGCGGAAACTGAGAGAGACACGACTATCACTCGTTTGTTTTTCATCTTCCACCCTACCGTTGTATGTCATTATGTTATGAGAAGTATTTAAAACACAAACATAGCTGATTTTGCTCAGACAAAGAGACCAGCGGTAACTTTATGGGGTGCAGGCTGCAGTCTGGAGATTAGAGCGCCAGCAGGGATTTGCTGAGGATTAATGTAAACCTGAGCGAAACAATGAATACTATTGGCCAAGATTGTTTAAGGGGATAAGATGTTCACAAAAATCTGGCTGTATGTGGGAGTGAGAGTGTGAATCAGTGTGAGCCAGCAACGGTGAGTGAATGTGTATGATTGTCACGGTAAAGGCGGGAGCATGTGTGTGAGTGAGAAAGTGTGTGTTACAAAGCTGTAAAGACCAGACAGTCATATTTGCATAACTTCAAATGCAAAGTAGGCTTAAGGGCTGAATCTGCCACAGAAATCTACACGTACAGTATGTACTGTAACTCAAATATGATCAGCTGATCACGCTACAGCAACTCACTGCATTAAGAGAAGTAGAACGGGGAAGAAAGGTGATTTAAGTGACTTTGAACCCATTTGTTGGTTCCAGGCAGTATTTCAGAAACTGCTGATCTACAGGGATTGTTATACACTATTGATTTTTTTACATTATGACTGACCACATCTATAGAAAATTTAAATCTGTGTTCCACTGTACACTGTTCACAACCGCACACAAACAAACCAGGATTTTCAGAAACGACAAAAAGTCATGCTCACCAAAGTCGACAAAGGAGGATTGTCCAACAGTGCTGACCGGCGGATGTGCTGGCATGACTTCAACTCTGGTGAAATTCCCGTCCTGTGAGAAAAACAATTATGCAAACAGAAGCCAGAGAAAAGAAAAGAGAGGGATTAGGCAGTTTCATTAGAGCTCATACATATTATAACTACTAGACTGTTCATGAGTCATGAATAAATCACCTTCAATTCAATATAGTGTGTCATGTATCTGATCCACTGGCTGTGATGTGATACATAAACGTCAGCAACAAAAGTGGGCAAAATAAACACAAGGACTCAGTGCTATTACTCTACAGGACCATGGATCAGTTGCCTTCAATGGACGATGGCAACTTAGCTACAAAGAATGGCTTGTGTGTAAGTCATCATACAATTATGTCCAAACAGTATTGAAAAACAAATTCAAAAACAAATGTCACAATTAAGCGAGGGCCAGCAAATGTTTACACGTTCTTGAAACATTCACTGAATCAATGAATTGTTAATACAACAAATTGCTTTGTTTGTCTGACCAACAGTTCAAACCGAAGACATACAATCTATTTTATTCTTAGACGAGAACCGTCACCAAATATCCTCACATCCAAGATGCTGGAAACCTCTATTGTTTATGCTTGGAAACTGGCTTCAATATGTGTCGCAAATTTTCCACACTTCTCAAGTTGTACTGAAGACAGCTGCCTTTTTAGAGGAAAATGGTACTGTGGCATATCCTGACAAGGTACGTGATCACAGGTTTAACAGCTTGTGCGTGAGTTTGCATAGAAAACAACGGGTGAAAGTGTTCTGACGCACATCGGATGCCGCTGGCATGTGGTGCCCTTTAAAGAGGAGAAGGCAGAGAGAAGAGGACGTAAGCATATTGCTGGGAAATGGAGGTCATGTATGATAGCAGTGTGTGTAGATGTGAATCTGGGCAGAGCAGAGACGAAGTAACAGGGAGACGGAGAGAGGCAGAGATGTACAAAGATTAATTCAGGGACCGTTCCATATATTGTGTGTGTGCATATATATGTAAATAAAATGTATTAACTGCTCAACATTTACATAATATAAACAGCATGCACACATTAGTATTATTATTATCACCATAAATGAGAAAATAACATTCAAATGGACATATTATATTTCTGCTTATCAACCGTTCACTTGAGTAACGTTGATCTTCTACTATCAAATGGCACTTTTCCACTATATACTGTATATCCGGCACAGCACAACACTGGGTTTGGTACCGTTTTCCAATACTATAGTACCTCCTCAACGTTGGCGGAGTCATCACAGCACGGTTGCATGACACTGCTGTGATGTCGTTTTATACAGCGACACAGCAGTTTCACAATAGAGAATAGTGAGTTGTAAAGCTGTTAGACTCAGTTAATTAAGGAGATTTGTTCAGTACTTCCTGCAAGACTGGAGCACAGTCTCCGTCTGACACACACTGAACGGCGGAAAGGGTTGCAATGTGGCTCGCCGCTGTCTGCAGTGTGGTTGCGAAATACAGCACACTCCTGTTAATTTTAATTTTACAAATGTCCTTGCTAAAAGTTGGAGATTATTTAAGTCTTTTTAACCGATCTAGAGTTCAGCATTGTTCTGTTTGATTATTGTGTCGGATGTCGCGCTCATGACTCTTCCAGTGACGATACTCTCTGCCAATCAGTGGCCGGCAGTATTTTGACGTGGTCACATTTACAATCGGCTCAGCTGGTTGGGAACCTGCCAGGTCAGGTACTAAAAAAAAGGTACCAGGTACCAGGTGCTATCCCTAATGGAAAAGCAAAAAAAAAAGTGCAGAGTCGAGCCGTGCTGGAACTGTGTAGTGGGAAAGGGCCATAAAGGCATGGGCATGTTTCTGGTTGAACAAAGGATTTTCTAAAGTGAACATGTGACTAACATCTTCTACAAACTCTACAAATTCTCTTTTTTTTCTCACAGCAGTCCAATTTTGTGTCATCACACTTGGACAAACACTAAGCACCAGGGAGGTAGATAGAAGTGTTTTTGAGAGGAAAATACAGAAATGCCAGATATTGATATTTAGCCTTCTGTTAGCGTCACAGTTCTAAATTACACACTGTCATTGCAAGCGCCCGCTTGATCATCCCCATGACAGGCAAGAGATTAATGAATACTGCTGCCAATGTGAAGGACCAGTAGATTTATTATGATGTAACCTGACGTTCTCCTTAAGTCAGTTAGTCCATCCATATTTTGACATTTGAATGCATTATTACTTGACTGGAACAATGCATCCTGAATATTGATGGATGTTCTAATAATTTGGAGAAATGCAGGCTTTTTTGAAGGATTTTTTTTTGGGATAAGCGAGACCGTGAGTGAACAGACCAACAAAACGGTATACACCCTTTTTCAACATGTGTGTGCTTCAGTATGGAAAGAATACACACAAACAATTTTATAAATTAAGTGGTGATGGTAAAACTAACCCCTGCATTGCATTTACAGATACAGTAAAATAGCATTTTTATTCTGACTGTAATAAGGATTGATTAGGTTTAGATTTCAATCTGTGTGCTAAGCACAAATAAGGCTGACTGTGACTGAAACCAATGCCAGAGAGATGATACAAACCCATACAATGGTTTTGTATGATTTTGAAAAAGTGCTACACCTGTACAAAACTGCAATAAAAGAATCTTCTATCCCAAGAATTGGTAGCTGCTGCTGTGCCGGGCATTGTGCATGTAAGGGCTATCACTATATTAGAAGGCTTTTACTTCATCAGCTCAAAATTGGCAACGGGAGAAGTTCAAACTTGAATCTTAAAAACCTGTTTGAGCTCAAAATATACAGCCTAAAAGCACATCAGAGTAATTATCGCGTCATCCAGCAGATAAAGCGGCACTCACAGCTGTATTCACTCTGCCACCTTGCCCCAAAATAAGAGGATACTGTTAAGTTGTTTACTTGTAAATGGAGGACATAATCTAAACAATCACAACACCAAAGCATCTGAAAAGCAGCCTGAGGAAGTATTTCTGGTTCTACTTCATGGAACAGTAACCAACAAATCTGCAGACTCAGCTGTTAGCTTAGCAGTTGGCTTTATTCAGCGGGGATGAACCATAGATGAGCAGCCCAACCTCATGTGAGAGTGAGTATGTGTGCATGCAGGGGAGGGGGTCACACAAATGTCTTTGACAGCCCTACTACAGTATACAGTGTGGATTCAGTCGATGTCGATTAGACCAAACTTAATGAAACAAACGTGCACACACACACAAAAAGGTGCTTCAAAAGGTTCTCGGCTTCACACTTGGTGCACCAGTGCTCAAGATTTGCTATCGGTCACATGTTAAAAGTTTCAGATACTCCTGAATAACATGGATGACTTCATCGTTTCTCTCTAAATTGTGACCACAAAAGTAGGATTTCAGGTTGACAGGTAGAGGTCAGCTGGTGCCAGGTCAGGTGAGTAATGTGGGCAACTGATCATAGATACATTCGGCTGTCTCTCCCACTGCCACCTGTGCTGTGTGATCGTTGTTCTGGAGCGAAAGCACACCAGCTCGAAGCTCTCCTCTACTTTTTTGAACTTTTGATTTATTCTTCAGTTATTGTAATTCTAAAGCATACAATGGTTTGATCCATTTACAAGAAGCCAGCTATGAGCACTCCCTAATGTGTTGGACACTATAATCCATGACCACTTGATCATCCATGGTTGCTGATTGTGGGTGTCCCTACAATGGGTCATATTCAACTGGTTGAAATCAGTAACCAGTTGAATATCGGACAGAGAATGTTGACCATTCATTTGTGGATTTCCTTGGGAGTAAAACACTTTTTAAGCAGATAGGTGATCAAAGCTACTATTGGCCAAGGGGATAAGATGTTCACAATAATCTGGCTCTATGTGGGATTGAGAGTGTGTATCAGTGTGAGCCAGCAACGGTGAGTGAAAGTTTGTGTTACAAAGATTGAGGATTGAGGCAGAGAACTTTTGGAAGACACAAAGAGATGTATAAACACACACATCAACATGCACAGAAGCCCCTACAGATGTGGCAATGGGGTCTTAATTCTATGAGTTGAGGATGAGACCTCAGCGTGATTAATGGGTGCTGGTTGCTTGATTGCAGAATGACATGATTAAAGCCGTGTGTGTGTGTGTGTGTGTGTGTGTGTGTGTACGCGCGCGTGCATGCCTGTGTGTGCCAGATAGCGGCAGTTTAAAAACAGCTGACTGATGTGTGAAGATGAAAGGATTACATGTCATGTTATTATCCTTCCCTTCTGTTCATATCACGCCCAACGCGTATCACAGGCGCACTCGCGCAACAAGCACAGCTGCCGTATGACAAATGCACATTTGTAGAGGTGTAAGACATTTAAGAGCCTAAGAAAACTGCAAGAGAATGAATCTAGTCTGTAGCAAACTGATGTGATTCAACATGGCTCCGACAACAAAATGAACCAATATGATGCAGATTTAATGAAAACACTGATGGGAAAATTGTGTCTATGTCATGTTATGTACAGTGAAGGCTCGGAATGGTCGGATTAAGTGCCCATGTGCCTGAAAGTGTAGACATGCAGTGTATCAATCTTTAATATGAGGCCAGGATAAAGTTACTTTAACAATTATCTTCAGAATCAAAAAGTCTTTGAAATATTTCTGGATGAATTGGTTAGTGGTTCAGAAAAGGCTGATCTGTGTCAAGCATGAAATTATGCACAGTTTGAATGACTTCTGTTGTATGGAGCAAAGAAACCACAAACTATTCACTTGATTAAGAATGCATATTCATTAAAAAGCTGAAAAGTCCAATAACTTGTTTTGAATATTAAAAAATAAAGTAAATGAAATAATCGTTTTATCAATTAAACATGCAGGTCTAAAAGAGACGATAAACTAAGATGCTGTAACTCACTAAATCCTGTCAAATCTAAATATATGATGTTCAAGAAAGCACTCATTTTTTGCACTAAATACAAAATCGCAAAAGTATGTTTGCAGACCATGAATTAATGAATAC